>NW_006159850.1:12128871-12153993 GCF_000334495.1 Tupaia belangeri chinensis | reverse complement strand
ATCCTTTTTTTTTGCCCAATAACTCCCCCGCCACTCTATTTTTCTCCTTAATGTCCTTCCTTAGACTCTACTTCTTCACCCACCCTCTTCCCGCACTATATCTGATATTTATAACCATTTTCTATGTTTCTATATCCTTTAGTCATTCAGTTTCAGCTATAGAATGTGGATAGTCAGTATACATTAAATGGGGACATACACTGTCTCTCCTTCATAGCCTTCAGCAGTAAATCTTCCATATTCACCCACTTTTTGTTAAAAGCCAGGGTTTTGTTGTTTTTTTTATGGCTGAGTAGTATTCCATAGAGTATATGTGCCACACTTCTTCAATCCATTCATCTGTTCGTGGGCATTTGGGTTGGTTCCATGTCTTAACAATTGTAAATAATGCCGCAATAAACATCAATGTGCAAGCATTTATCCAATGAGGGATTCTTCTGTCCTTTGGGTAGATACCAAGGAGTGGGATTGCTGGATCATATGGTAGTTCTATCTGTAGATCTCTTAGGAACCTCCATATTGTTCTCCACAGTGGTTGAACCAGTTTACATTCCCACCAACAGTGTAGGAGGGTTCCCTTTTCACCACAGCCCACCAGCACTTATCATTTTTTTTTTTTTTAATCTTAGTCATTCTGACTGGGGTTAGGTGGTATCTCATTGTGGTTTTGATCTGCAACTCCCTTACAATGAGGGATGTTGAGCATTTTTTTCATATGCCTTTTGGCTATTCATATGTCTTCCTTAGAAAGTAGTTTTTTCAACTAGTTCTCCCATCTATTAATAGGGTTGATCATCTTTTTTGGGGAACAGGTTCTTGAGTTCCCAGTGTATTATGGTTATCAGTCCCTTTTCTGATGCAAAGTTTACAAAAATATTTTCTCATTCTGAGGGTTGTTGATTCACACTAGTTACTGTGTCTTTTGCCATGCAGAAACTTCTTAATCTGATGTAATCCCTCTCATCTATTTTTGGGATTATTGACTATGATTTGGGGTTATTATTTAAGAAGTCTCAGCTTCTTACTACTTGAGAATGCAAGTACTTTGGGGTTTTTCCACCTAGATTTAACTGACCAGTGTGTGACCTGAGATGAACAGGTTAGTCTATTCTTCCTGTGGTGAATATGATCAGAATCACATTCAGCTTATTGTCATTAGGTAATTGTACAGAGTACTTAACCCAGAGTCTACATCAGATTATAAACTAAACAAATTTCAATCCTATTCAGAAGCTGGATATCCACAGTGGTTACTCCAATTATTTTTCTAACAATAGTGTCATTTTCTTTATCAATGTGCTTCCTAGATTCGGTCCAACAGGGAAGAAGGACTGAACTGTTGTAGAAGAATTTTACGTGTTTTCCTTATTTTATGTAGTTGTTTAGCTTAGAGAGCCAATGGTGACTCACATCTTAGTAATGGTCATTGAGGTACATCCTCATGTCAAAGATTTTAACTTACACATATGAAACAAGATATGAATTACAAAGAAATATTATTTTCTGTCATGGAAAATAAGGGTCAACATTTAAAAGAATAAATTTGGATTAAAAACAGCTTCTGTCATTTTTTCTTTTTCATATTTGTTTTTAGATGGGTAGCTGGGGCTGGGTAGTTAATAGCTCCATTAACTATCTCAGAAGTAGCTTTTGAATTTGAGTTGTCATTTTGTCATATTTTAATGAATAAGAATTTCAAAACAGGCTGAAGTCTGATAGATAAATCTCAGAGACTGTGATGATAATAATAGTCATGTACTATCTACCAATTTCTCCTTAAGAAAAATAACAACTGATATGAAACTCTAATATAATATAATATAAGAATGTGTGTAACATAGTGTAGCTTTTAGATTGGTGGGATGGAATTTTCCATTTATGCCTTCGTATATAAACTTAACAATGAGTAGGAGCATTTGCCAAATCTCAGAGACTGTGATGATAATAATAGTCATGTACTATCTACCAATTTCTCCTTAAGAAAAATAACAACTGATATGAAACTCTAATATAATATAATATAAGAATGTGTGTAACATAGTGTAGCTTTTAGATTGGTGGGATGGAATTTTCCATTTATGCCTTCGTATATAAACTTAACAATGAGTAGGAGCATTTGCCTGGAAACCTTTTATGCCTTCGTATATAAACTTAACAATGAGAAGAAGCATTTGGGTGGAAACCTGGTAACGATTGTCCTCCCATCATCCTTTGGAGGAGGTGCTTTTCCTTTTCCTTTTGTGTGTGTGTGTGTGTGTGTGTGTGTGTGTGTGTGTGAGAGAGAGAGAGAGAGAGAGAGAGATTTTTGCTATAGTGCATGTGTGCTCGCCAGAGAGACAGACAGAAAGTAAGAAATTACTCCCTAAAGAGGGTGGTCATGCCCTAATTCCTTTCCCTCCATTCTCAACTCGGAATCTTGGGCACACATGCACATGCACCTAGTGTGTTTTAAGTTGCTGGGTCCAGGACTTGAACCACACTCAACTACATGGGAGTCCAGTGATGTAACTGTTATGCCATCTTCTGGTCCTGGGAGGTGCTTTTTCTATGGCACATACTTTTATGGATATTTAGGTTAGTCCTATGACTCCCTACAGAAGGTGTCCTACTGAAGAGAATTGAGACTCAACAGAAATACTGCACTGCACAGCCCCAGGGTTCCAGCTAAACTGTTGAAATGGCATGATGTGGAAGAACACCGAAATTGAGAAATATGACCAAAGTAGTGCAAAATAAAATCAATAAAATCAATCAGGAGATCACAAAGCATATATTCTGGGCTGTGAAGCAGAACATTTCCCATCAATTGCAGAGGGATTGTCAGTAAGTGGTTCAGTTTAAGAATCAAGTGGACAAGAACCAGCAATTTGCACATCTGTTGTGGAAGGATGTCTGGTAATTCCTTCTCAGTATTCAACCATTTTGCAGTGTATCCTAAGATAATAGACTGAAGAGGAAAGAAAGAAACATAACATTTATCGAACACTTTCGAAGGGTAATTTTGGGGCAAGACACTTTACATGACTCTCCTGGCCACTCTTTGAGTGATAGTTGTTCATCTTTAGAGTTTAAATAAATGAAGCTCAGAGACACTGAGTGATTGTGACAAAGTAGAGTCGGAGGTAAAATTCACAACCAGGGCTTTGTAATTTACAGTCCTAGCACTCATCTCAAAACACTGTGCTCCCTGAGAGGCATTCCCGAAATGGCAGCAGGAAGCAGTCATGCTCAGATATAACTGAAACCTAATCTGTTCATTTAATTTAATTTCATCAAAATTTACTATTTTATTTGACTACTCCTGGTCAGTCTCCAATATTCCTGACCTTGTCTCCTTGGTCCCCTTTCTCAGCTCCTCCTCTTTACTCCTCCTCTCTTACATGCTGATGTTTACTGTGATTCTGTCCTAGTCCCTGTTACATCATATTTCACACACTCATCCTGTCTATGGACCCACTTAGAGTGATTATCGTAACCAGACTGCCTAACTGAAGTGCTGGCTCCCCTGATGCTCACCATTCCTGAGTAAAACACGCTCATCCATTCTCATAGTGTATTGAACCATTACGTCTTGCAGCCTGTTACTCTACTTTTCCTTATTCCAATAGTGTTGCATGCTTCTCTTGGTCAGGGATTTTTGTTTTCAAATCTGTTTAGGCCAGCTGGACATGGTATTATTTGAAGTGTTTTAGTTACATATTTTGTGAATTGGACATAGATTCATACAAAAAGATAGACTTGTTTCTGTAAAAACCAGATTGAATGCATTAGAAAGACTTGACAGAAGAAGTTACCTACAATTCTTGCTTTTGATTTAAAGTTACAAAAGAATAAGAAAGAATAATAAAAATCTAGAATTCTGTACTCAGATATTCTTCACAAGTGTTTTTATGTTCTCAGTCCACTTCAAAAACCTGAAACCACAGACAATGAAATAATGCATTGTGAGTAAAGTTTATGCAAGAAAGATAATGGGAAACAAAAAGTAGTAAACTTATTCTAAAAGACTGGAAAATCTTTTTAAAGTTAAAATGTTTAAAGCATACAAAAATTTCATGCTTTTACATTTAGCTAACTTTTTCAGTTAAAAAACAGGGAAATTGGGGAAGGTTAAAGAGGGGAATGTTCACAAAGAGTGGGCAGAATTTAGAGAAATCAGGGAAGAATAAGTACTGGCATGAACCTAATGACAGTAAGGATCCTTTACCTCCACTATACTTGAAGAGACCAGGACAGTAACCATATGAAATAGAGATGACTTTTGTTGGAGGGTCAACTGCAGGAACCCAGCAAGAAATGAGTCAGCAAAAAAACCACTAGCTTCCTCCCCCCATCCCCAACCTTCTGTTAGTGCTTACTATTGACAGATTAACAGGAAATATGTAGCATAATCCATTATTTTCATCTCTTCCATATAATCTTGAGTTTTTGTTTTTTTAATTTGCTATATTACACATGCACACTTTGGCAAGGAAGACGAGACAAGAAGAAAGAGAGGGCGAGAGAACCCCCCTGGGTGAATGGCTATGCTGCAGTCCCTTTGCCCCCATTCTCCTGTTGGGACTGTGGGTACACACACATGTGCCTGGTGCGCCTTACAAGCCACTGAGTCTGGGACTCAAACTGCACAGTCAGCTATATGGGAAAAAGCCGCCTCAACCACCGCACCGCTGGCTGGCCCTATATTCTCTGTTTTTACGAGTGGGGAATTCCTGTACTCAACATAGTGAATTTCCAAGTCTGACGAGAGCATTACATTCTAGGGAAATACCAACTAGAACATCTTTCCATCTGCAAATTTGAAGTACTTGTGATACCACTGCTGTTGATATCAGTTAGCAGGGGCAAAAGAAAAAAAGGAGTGTGTGGGGGGGTAAGCAGTCAACAACAGCAAGACGTTATGGGTACCATCTCCGTAATGCAGGCACCACAAGGCCAGTCAGTAACCAGAATCTATCCTCTTCCACTAGTTCCAATAGTTAGACTATTTCTGGAACCAATGACTCTGTCTTTACTATGCATCACAACCTTGATCTAATGGTGTTCTTCTCCCGGAGGGGCGAGCCAAACCTCTGTTTCTAAAAGAACACACAAACAAGCAAAAGGAATACCTCCCCCTTGTTGGTCCTGTTCATCATGAAGTTACCTGAGTTTTTCACTGAAGAGGACAGTAATGTACTAAGGAGCATTCCATGGTCTCTCTTGGATTCCAGATATGTTTTATTTGTACATACCTCTCCTCACCTTTGTGTAGCAGCAACTCAATTTTCCCTCAGTAATAAAATCAATCTTCCTTGGCCCTTTTCTAAACTGTTAAATGCATGCAGACCTCAGAAAGGTCTAGGGATCTTTCTCATAATTTTATTCTATCAACATGCTACTGCATTTGTGGGTGGAAACATCACTTCCTTGGACACTAGGACTTTCACACCTCTTTAGTTACAGTGTTGCCAGACAAAAATACCCCCAAAATCTATCAAGTGTATTTCTTGATACAATTGTTATATATCAATTAAAAATTATAATTGAAAAAGTGACTAAGAAATAGTGAGGAGGATACTCCTGCTTTTCCCTGTTGGTTTTAGGTCCATAGATTCCTGTATACTCTATTGATATGTTTATGTAAAATTAAAAATAGTTTTTAAAAGTTTATTTCTTGCTCTTATGTGAGAGATACTATACTGAGAGAGAGAGTGAAACAGACAACCGACAGCAGGGTCTTGGCCATCCCTGGACCATGTACATGCACCTGCCTGGAGTACTCTGCATGTGAACTCCATCTTCCCATGTGGGTCAGCCTCACAGAGTGTCTCTTTTTACTGCTGTGCTACTCTCAATTCCTGCAAAATAAATGGGTTGCTGGCTCAAGGTATATTCCATATTCTGTTGAACTGCACCAGAACTCACACGACATTGTCTTCCAAATGGCTTCTGAGGCTGGAACATGTGGTATGTCTAGCAACTGACATGGGAGCCATCCTATTGTTGAATATCCTTTGCTACAGAAAGTGTCCCCCTGAGCAAAGACAACATTGTGTCAGATGACGTGGCAATGGATGAGCCACTTTATAAGTCCAGAAATGATAGCAGATGACGACAGCTCTTGAGCACTCAAAATCAGATCCTGGGCTGGCTTGGTGTCCAACATACTCATCCTGAGATGATAGGAAATGAGATGTTTCTTTACAGCTGCCATCAAGACTTTCTGATTTTTCTTTGTTTTCTAAGTTGGACAGTCTTTGTTTTTAATTTCTCTTTTTAATCTGTATATACCCTCCAGGGTTCTCAGAGGCATCTAACTGATCTTGTTTTTATTACAATGACTAATTCTACTGTGGAAACCAAGTGCCATGTTCACATGGTTCCTCACACCTTGCCTTCTGCCTTCTTCTCATCCCATCTCGCCAGGGAAGATTTTGATTAATCATGACACCATCTCATTCTGTGGCTTAGTATGGTGCCATTTTTTTCCCCCCAGCAAAGTAGCTTTCTGTTGACCCCTCAAAAATATAAGCAACCCATTTTTAGAATGCCATTTGAAAGTTTGTTTTCTGGGACTATTTCTGGAATCAGTGACTATCTGCCAGGGTTCTTGCAAGAAGACAGAACAGAAGTGGGCAATTAACGGGGAATCTGATAAAGGGACTGTTTGTAGGATTTAATGACACCAAGAATGGATAGTGTATGATATAAGGGCGAGCAACAATAGGGAGCCTTTTCTCTCTCTGGCCTCTCTAGTTTTTACTCTTCTGTAGGAGAGAGGGGGCTGAAGCAGTTTCCAAGACAGGTAGATGTATGGGAAGAACTACTTCCTTTCTTTACTCTCGGTTTCCCACGTGACAGACGTTTATCTCTTTTGATTGGGAGGAGAGTGGAGGTGGATAATAAACCTTCTTCTTCCTTATTTATAGAAATAAATTAGTGAGGTTTTTTTTTTGTGCGTGTGTTTGTGCTTGTGTTTGTACATGCAGCACATATATGCATATTTAAAAAAATTAAACATCTTCAGCAATTTTTAAGCTATTCTTATAAATACTGAAAAAATTGCATTCTTTGAGAAGTATCAAGACATTGAGAAGAGCTTAAAATCAATAATGTTATTATTCACATCTAGCAAATAATATGAGTTTATTAGTACATAATAAGAAATCTATAAAAAAGGATTTCATAGACTCTCTAGACTACTATAAAGAATTTATAATTTTTTATAAGTAATTATAATCAATTTATGATTTTGTCTTTATTTCTCTATAAAGGTCTGTCTTTGTGTTATGGTGTTCATGTACACATAGAATACCTTATATGTTTTTTCAATAGTTTATAATTATTCAGCCAGAGTATTATTGATTGAGAACAGCATGAACTTGTCATCAGCAATAGCCTATGACTTTATAACTATGAAGACTGGGACCAGCAAATGGTGTAGCAGTTACATCTCTGGTCTCCCACATGAGTGAGTCAGTGCCTTGAAACTCACACTGGACATGTGTGTGTACGCACCCAAGATCCCAGGAGGAGAGTGGAGAAGGGATTGCAGTGTGGCCAGCTCCCCTGGGGGGTGATTTTGTAATTTCTCACTTTCTCTTTCACTGTCTCTCTCTCTCCATTGATTGCACATGCCCTAAGACAGAAACTTGTTATAAAAAAGAAAGATGAAGACTGTTCTATAATAAATCATTTAATCAGATGTTTTTAATGAGAATCACTCCTGTCAGCTCTTTGCCAGAAACATATAGACGCATCCATACATACAAATGTACACACACACACTCGTATACATTTTTAACTGTATGGATTGTTCAATTCAAGTTGACATGAAAATTTACATTGTCAATTTGCTAATTAAAGACATTCTTTGAGAAGCAAACATATAAGGAATTAGCTACAATTTGACCAAATGAAGCCGTTTCAAAACTGTGAAAGCAATCAGTTCCTTGAAAATCATTGCTAAATCTGATGTATAGAATTGCATTTTTGATTTTACAGAATTTAATTTCTTGGTTTAATTACTCTGCATTGCTCAGGTTATAAAAGCAACCTGATGAGTTATTTTTATTTATAGAGCTTCCATTCAATGTGCTTATAATTACATTTCAGTGCATTGGAAATTTGCAATAATCTGTTTCAGTACATTGAAGTGTTTTTTTTTTTTTTTCCCCAGAAATGAAGCTTTTGCCAAAGGTTAGGGAACTGTTTTTAAAAATAAAAATATTATTTGCTAAGATAATCAATAAGGAAATTTGCACATTTGTATATACAAAATTATTAAAAATGAATAAACTTAAAATTATTTGGTAAAGTCACTTAGTGTCAGAATTATTAAACATTTACTGAGTACCTGAGTACCATGCTTTTTCACATGGCATCGTCCATTAATGCTCAAAACTATATACATTTGGGAACCAGCAGTTAGCATAATGGCTATGTCGCTGGACTCCCACATAGTTGACTGCAGTTCGCGTCCCGGACCTGGTGGCTGAGAACTCACGCCGGGCGCGTGTGCGTGCGTGCCAAGATCCCGAGAGGAGAATGGAGGAGAAAGGATTGTGGCGTGACCGTCCCCTCTGGGGGGTGATTTCTCACTTTCTGTCTCTCTGTCTTTCTCTGTCTGTCTGGTGAGCGCACGCGGCCTATAGCGAAAAAAAACCTCTCCAAAAAAAAAACTATATAAATTTGATGATGTTAATAATACAAGAGAGAGTCTATTCTCATTGAGTAGGAAGTCACCTTTGGGCATGATAACCACTGAGCTACATAAAGATACATTTTGGATTCTTTGCCTTGAGTTAGAAGGCCTTGTATGGCCTCCACCTCCACACACTCTTCTGGGCCTATCTCCTGTAACAGCTGTCCTGAGATTTTTTCAGCTCCTCCAAATGCTTTGATCTTGCTGGCTTCTGGTCTTCTATGATTGTCTTTCCTGTCTTGATCTCTGTTGATGTCCTTGTATTGTCATCTTTCCACTGACCCGTGTCCAAATTATCTTTCAGGCACCAGCCTAAATGTGATCTTATGCATTTAATGATGCCCTGCAAGTATTTATTGAACATGTTATCTGGCCCCACTTGCTTAGGGTAGGTTACCTTGCTACATACATGTTCTTATATGCCTCTTTAAATTCTATCATAGCCCTCTTTAATTTTGTGGGAATTTCTTTTTTAGTGCAGCTGGCTCCATTGCACATTATTTAGCTCAAAGAAGGCCAGGCAATGACTATCATCTTTCTCCTTTAAATCCTGACACCCCTCGCCAAGACTTTTCTGTATTAAATGCTCCTAACTATTTGGGTAAATGAATCATTTAACGAATCAGACTCACCATGGTGATAGAGTATTTTATTGAGTCATTAAGAAGAGGCGCGGAATATAAACAGGACAGAGCCCTCAGCTGGTCAGCAATAACACAGCATGCTGGGGCTTTTGATGGAAGGGCCAGTAGAGGGTGTGGAGGATGCAAAGAAGCTGTGTTCTTACATCATGTGAGATGGGCATGGCCAGTGGACAGTTCAGAGGGAGAGACTTTAGCATTTTATTTTCTTAAAGCAAGCATACGCCGCGTCACTTCAAAGCTGATGCCTCAGATGTTTTTCATATTGAAAGAACTCCCAATGGAGCATTAGCAGTCTACACACCCAGTTCGGTGCACAGCAACTCAGGGAGGTAGAAGATACTCAGCCTGATTCACATGCTTGATCTTTCTGCTGAGAAGTTATGCCAGTCAGTGTTCGGAGCGTACATTTCTTCCTCTAATGAAATCAAGAATTGTAAGGAGCCCTAAGGTCAGAAGTGACCCACGCAATGATGGCAACGTAGCAATGAAAGTTATATATATATGCGAATGAAGTAATTGTCAGTTTGGTAAGCATAATTTCCCACTAGGTTTAAATGAGATTTTCCTCACTCTCTCAGTCAGCATGTGAACCAGTGCCTCTGCGGGGGCACTGCCAGCCCGGGCTGTCTGGTGGCATGTGGTTCTTTGCATTCTTAAGCATTCGTTTCCATTCCTGCCATCCTCCTACTTACACCAAACACTTTCATCTTTAAATCCAGTCGTTTCTGTCAACATGATAAGAATGACAAATCATACCATATAGATGGTCAAATTTCTTTATTTATAACAGACTCCGTAAAAGGTTCATCAAGGCTGGGGTGAAGGAGGTGACTGCTAACAACTTGCCAGAAGAATAATCAAATGAAATCAGGTCTTCTAAGTCTTTGTGTAGGAGCCCATCGGATAAGGCTGAACAAGGCGTCACCCCTCAGCAGAGGCTGTGGGCAGGGAATGTGCCATAAGACGTATCTACCTGCCAAGAACTCAAGCTGAGAACCCTGCCTTCTGTTTTCATTTTCTGTGGAAATCGACCATTGATGGTTTGTGGAACAGAATACCAATTGGACCATTTGGGGCATGAAGGTAATTTAGTGGGCAAAGAAACAAAAATGTTATCATCAATTCTGTTGCTTACAGCAAATTAGCAGGTGGCCCAGAGAATGAGAGCTACGACAAACATCGTGCACTCACTAGCCTGCTCCCCACGGTGCAACGAGGAAACATGTTCCTCCTTGGGAGCAGGCAATGCCTCTGGACAGGTGGCACTTACTTTTAAAAGTGTGGAAATGACTCTTTAATCTGGATCAGAGCCGAAGCTTGGTAATCATTTTTTCTCCCCGATATGGCTTACCTTTAACTTCCCATTCCAAATTGCCCTGACTAGAAATGTACACACATGAAACTCAACAATTATTCATATACATTTTCTGATAGGAATAAAGCCACTGTTTACTTACAAACGGCAATTCAGAGAAGTTTACGGGCGATTTGCTCACCTTCGCCACTGTTTGTAAGTGGGAAATGAAGAGGCATTTACATTGCCAAGTTGGCGAGGGCCGATTTTCGAATTTTCCTAAACTGTTCTGCAAACTGTTGTGTTTTCTTCAGCTCCACTTCAGCTTTCTCAGCCCAGGACCCCTGTTGGATTGATTTTCTCTGGGTGAGAAACTGACTGAAGAAACTAGATGAAGAACTCAGTGTAAAACATGGGGATCAGCGAGCAGGGACAGGCTTCAAAGTGACTTGCCTTATCAGAAGCCAAAATGATAAATCCGTAATAATTAAAATAGTGTAATGCTGGCATAAATAGATCAAGGGAGTAAGTGACTTAGTCTTTAAGGTGGCTCTGATGTGAAGCATACAGTAAAATTAAAAGGAATACATTTATAAAAAAAATATTACAAATTAAAATGGAGATGGGGCCTGAAGAATCCCTGAGCAGGCAAAGCCAGTTAGACCTCGTGAGTGACCTCAAACTTGCTCGATTTGTAAACGTAAGTGAAACTTAACTGGAGTTATTACATGTGAATGCCTATTGTCTCAGTCCATTTATGTTGCTATAACAGAGTGACAGACTGCATAATTTTTAAAGAACAGAAACTTCTCACAGTTCTGGGGCTGGGAAGTCCGAGATCAAGGTACTAGTGTCTGCTGTCTGGTGAGGGCCTTCTTGCTGTGTTCTCACATGACAGAGGGCAGAAGAACAAAAAGGGACAAAAGCTGTGACCTCACATGGCAGAACAGAAGACAGCAAAGCCACCCATGCAAGCCCTTCTCACGGTAGCATTAACCCTTTCATGAGGGCCCTACCCCTCATGACATAAACACCTCCTAGTAGGCTCCACCTTGCAATATATTACATTGGGCATTCAGTTTCCAACATACCAATTTTGGGGGACACGTTCAGACCATAGCACCCATATTAAAGAACAACAAGACTTAAGTGCCTACGGTCGGAAGCAGTAAATAGGCATCTAATGATACAAGTGGAGTCATTCCCATGCATAGACCAAACAGGGTAAGTGTAAAAATGTAGCCAACCAAATATTTTCTTTTCTGGCCATATAAAGCCTATCCCCTGTGTTACCTTGGTGGAAATTCTGAATTTCTTGTGATTTGGAGCTGCCCTATTCGTGCACTTGTTTTCTCAAACTCCTTAGGATTTTATTGTGCCTCAGTTTACTTTCCTCACAAACACACTCCTCCCTAGAAATTTTATCAAACCACATGTGAAAAATTCTAAATGCTGATTCAAAAATCTATACTTAAATCATAAATACCACAAAAAAGTTCCATGAGTATATTAGACTACTAAATAGATAAAGATACTTTGATTTTTAAAGTCTCCAGAAATAATATAATAAACGCTAATATATTTTGTGCACACAGTATATATTCCTTACATCAAAGACACTATGAAAGAGTACAGATTAAATGACAAAGAAAAATAACAAAGTAGTAGTTAATACATACTTTAAAACATATATGTCATATAAATCTTGATAAGGAACATTGAAAACAAGATAGGGGCCTAGCTATTGAGCAATAGTAATGCAACAAGACCTAAATGAAAAAGGTCCTGAATTCTCATCCCAGGACTTTCCTGAGCATACCAGACCCACACATAAGTTCCCATAATCAAGCTGGCAGAAGCTGTGGATAGATTGCTGTGGATAAATTTCTATCTCTCTCTCTCTCACGTACACACACACACACACACACACACACACACACACACACTAAGTGGACAAACTTGAAATAAGACAAGAAAAAGATGAAGATGAATATTTTCAAGGAAAGTGAAGTACTAACCTTAAGAAGAGATAGACTTGCCAGTAATTGAATCAATGCAACACCCTGCTCTACTGAGTGCTCTTCCTGCTGTTGAAACATATATGTCATATAAATCTTGATAAGGAACATTGAAAACAAGATAGGGGCCTAGCTATTGAGCAATAGTAATGCAACAAGACCTAAATGAAAAAGGTCCTGAATTCTCATCCCAGGACTTTCCTGAGCATACCAGACCCACACATAAGTTCCCATAATCAAGCTGGCAGAAGCTGTGGATAGATTGCTGTGGATAAATTTCTATCTCTCTCTCTCTCACGTACACACACACACACACACACACACACACACACACACACACTAAGTGGACAAACTTGAAATAAGACAAGAAAAAGATGAAGATGAATATTTTCAAGGAAAGTGAAGTACTAACCTTAAGAAGAGATAGACTTGCCAGTAATTGAATCAATGCAACACCCTGCTCTACTGAGTGCTCTTCCTGCTGTTGCCATCAGAATGCATCACGAGAGAGGAGGGCTCCACCCTTGCCGACTCACCTGCTTTGTTTGTGCCCTGCAGCTCCTGCCAGCTTTCATTCTCTCTCACAGCTTCTTTGGGTTTTAGACACTCATTCAGCTCTTTGCCCCTGCAGGAAAGAAATAATATTGCTTTGTTATGTTGCTAGCCTCAGAGTGCTCACTGTTCCCTGTCCGTTAGGCTGACATTTTTCCACATCTGTGTACAGAATGCTTCAATCACTGTTTTGAGTCTGGCATTGGTTCTGGTTAGAATATATCAGGCTAAGGAGGAAACCACATTAAAAAAATGTATTTTGTTATAGGAACTTGACATTATCTTATGATAATGCCTTTAAAAAAATAAAAAAAGGAAACTCCTGGGCCAGCCCAATACCACAGTGCATGGAGGAGCCAGATCCCCATTACCAACCATGGTTACATCCTGGCTCCGGTGGCTTGAAAAGCATGCTGAGTGTACATGTGTGCTCCAAATCCTGGTGGGACAAGGGGTGGAGGAAATGTGATGTGACATGGCTTCTCCCCACTTGGGAGGGTACTTTCTCTATCCTCATCTCTCTCTGGTGAGTGCCTATGCCCACTGGTAGTTGAAAAGAGAAAGAAGAAAATTCTGCCATTTTAATATAATATTTTTACTTTGATTTTACTAACATCCCCAGAACAGTTTAGAGGCATACCACGAGGTGGAACTGGTCCAGTCAGAACAGAGATAGATCAGTCAAGCGCAAAGTTCGCAATAACAGTTTTAAGAATGCTCAGACATTTTGCTTGTTGACTTCATGGAGATCCAAAGAAACTTGCCATCTGATTATTATGAGCATGATTTGAGCAAGTTAGCCAAAGTTTTAGCAGAAGAAAGCCAGGCAGAGCTTCCCCAGAGTCCTTCACCACGACTGTGCTCCTGCTCATTCCTCTCATCAAATGAATATAACTTTGTGAGTTAAGAGGGAAAGTTATTAGTCATCCACCCTACAGTGTTTATTTGGCATCTTCTGACTTCTTTTTGTTTCCTAATCTAAGTAGCCGAAGTTTGCAATATTGACAGGGTGTCTTAAACGAGGAATTTCATACAAATACTTTAATATAGCAAAATTAACAAATATATCAATTGAAGAAAATATCCCCAAAAGGATGGTCATAAAACAGAAGAACACTGGTAGAGTAATGATCAAAATGGAATTAATTATAATCATCAAAGCATTTGAGAATATGAAAAACCACTGATTTATAAATTCAGAAATTATGAACAGAAATGAACATCAAAAACAAAACTCAGGGAGAAAAAAAGCTGACTGAACAAGAAGAAACAGACAAAAAAGACAAAATGATGTTAGAAATAAATGGTAAGTTACAGAATGTCCAAGGGAGAATAAATAGAAATGGAAGTTTAGTTATGAGGGCAACCCATTTTCTGGGACCCCTCCCTTCTTGGGACCTTGTTTTTCCTTCCCTTTCCTTTAATAAACTCCCTGCTTTGTTAATAAATTCCCCACCTTGCTAATAAACTCTTCCTTTGTTATACCTAAAAAAAAATTAATTTTGGGTAGTGAAGAAATGCAGCAACCAAGAGAATAACCATGCCATTTTAAAAAAGGAGTAAAAAGTATAAAGTGATTTTAACACATAAAAATTGTTATTTTAGAAAATAAATATTATTTATTGTTATTTGGTAGAACCAATTAGAGCACCAGTTGAGGAGAAGTTTGAAACATTTCTCAAAGACACAAAAGTAGACTTGAACGAATGGAACAGCATTCCCTGTTTTTAGACAAAGCAACTCAACAGTATTAAGATGTCAGTATTGGTGGTTGCCACCTGGCAATCTGCCCGCCCAACAGCCTTTTTGGGTGTACTTCCTTTCTTTTCTTTTCTTTCTTTCCCATTAAATATTCTTTTCTACAAAAAAAAAAAATGTCAGTACTGCCTAAATTATTTTCTAAATTTTAATGTCTACCAAGAAGAAAACAAAATAGTGATTATTTCTACTGGGATTAGATTAATTGATACTAAAGTTCATATGGAAAAAAACCCCTGAAGGAACAGCAATGAAAACATTGAAAAAAAGAAAGCTAGTATAAGGGGATAAACCCCACTAGACCTTCCTATAAATCCTCTAAAATGCCAGTAATTTGGTATGGGTACGCGGATAGACAATGTTGTGAAGTAGAGTAGAGAGCCAAGACAGACCCATGTACATATGGAAACTCAGTATGTGATAAAGGCAGCTGATTACATTTATGATAAATGGTGATTGAAACCTGAGGAGGTTGGCCAAGGTGGCACAGAATGCCACATTCTGTGGTGCTGGATCCTGGTTTACGTCTGGAGGCTTCCCTGTACATGCAGGGCATAGATGTGCCCGTGATCCTGGCTAGCTAAGCCTAGAGGTGGATTGTGATGTAGGGACTTCCCTGGGGGTGCCTGTCTTTCTTCCTCCACCCTCCCTTCTGGTTCACTTGCTCTCTTTCATTGGAGACATTTTAAAAATAGAAAATAAAAAGAAAAGAAAACTGAGGACAGTTACAAAAAGAAAATTCATTTCATAATAAACAGTAACAACTAGAAGGGCATTATTCCCCCCAAATATGAATCAAAGTGCATAAGGACTAAATTATAATGTCACATAAAATACAATTTAGAATAAAATAGCACAAAAGAAAATGATGTTGCTTATTGATAGCTGTTATGGGAAGTCAAGAAATAAACATTGGTATGTGACATTACAGATTCCAAATATATGAAGAAATAACTAAAAAAATTGCTGGAGAGAGAGTTAAATATGCCGTGGTTAAAAACATAAAACGGATAGTTAAAAATAAGGATAAAGATCTTTTGCACACTATTAATACCCTTTATTTAATAGATAAGCATTGGACTTTGCACATATAATGCCACTGACACTACTACTTATAGAAAAAAAATAGCTTTCTATTTCCACTAAGATTTAAGTGACGTTTAATAGAGTCTACATATGTAAGTTATTATGTACATGTAAAGCCCATTTATTCATGCATAATATACAAAAACAAAAAAAGAAATCATATTATAAAATATGACAAATATATCAAATTCGAATAGCTAATATAAAAAACACTATTCGGGTCATGTGAACCTGTGTTTTACCTGCTTAAGTATGAAAAAAATGCATGTTTTCTTTTTTAAAATTTTTTTGTTATCATAATCTTGTTTATATTTCACTGAATCAGTGTAATATAATTCAGTGTCCTAACATATGGTCAATCTTTAAAAAGATTGCCAGGGTGAGAAAAATGTGTATCTTGTGGTCTTAGGGTTGCAAGTTCTATAGATATCTATCAAGCCCATTCGAATCAGAGTATCATTAGGTCCTGCTCTTTCTATTTATTTTTTGCCTAGAAGGTCTGTCTAAAGGAGATAATGGGGTGTTGAGATCCACAACAATTATACTGTTGTTCCCTATCTCTCCTTTTAGCTCCAGCAGTCTTTCCTTCACATATTTAGTTGCTCCTGAGTTGGGTGCATAGATATTTATAAGCATTATGTCTTCTTGCTGGATTACCCTATTTATTGTTATATAATGCACTTCTTTCTCTCTTCTTACAGTCTTTGTCTTGAAGCCTATTTTGTTTGAAATCAATATTGCAACTCCAGCCCTTTTTTTGATTTCCATTTGCATGGAATATCTTTTTCCAGCCCTTCACTTTTAGTCTATGTATGTCTTTATCCATAAGGTGCATTTCTTGGAGACAACAGGCAGAGGGTTTCTGATTTTTTTTTTTTTTTTTTTTTTATCCATTCAGCCAGTCTGTGTCTCTTAATTGGAGAATATAATCCATTGACATTCAATGCTATTATCGACATTTATGGACCTGTTCCTATCATTAAGTGAGAAATTTTCTTGGTTGCTTTTTGTTCTCTTATAACTGTCTGTCTGACTTTTTAGTTTTCCTGGTATAGCACTCCCTTTAGAACCTCTTGAAGAGCTGGTCTGAAGTTGGTAAATTCTTTCAGATTTTGTTTATCTGAGAATGTTTTTTAATCTTTTCTTTTCCCATATGAAAGATAATCTTGCCAGGTATAGTATTCTTGGTTGAAATTGTTTTTCATTCAACACTTTGACTCTATTTCCCCATTCTTTCCTTGCCTGTATTGTTCCTGTTGAGTAGTCCAAAGTTAGCCTGATGGGGTGACCTTTGTAAATACCTTGATGTTTCCCTCTTGCTGACTTTAGTATCTTGTCTTTGTCTGTTGTTTTTGCCATTCTGGCTATGATGTGCCTTGGAGAGGATCTTCTTGGGTTGATTCTATTTGGGATCCTATGTATTTCTTGGGTCTGGAAAGGCATTTGGATGCATTTTTAGGTTTGGAAAGTTTTCTTCCAGGATTTTATAGAATAATTTATCAATACCCTTATTTTCTACTTCTTCTGGGATACCACTTATCCAGATGATTATCAATAGTGTTCAGTATTCCTCATATATTATCCTCACTTTTCTTGATTGTTTTCTCAACTTTCTTGATACTTTTTTCTAGGTCAGATGTTTTGTCTTCTACATTTGAGATTTGATCTTCTGCCTGATTTAATCTACTTTTAATATTTTCAAGGGAGGTTTTGATTTCCTACGTCACATTCTTCAACCCTAGAAGTTCCATCTGGTTCTTTTTGAAGGTGTCTATTTCATCTTCCAAATCATTAAGGACTTCCTCATCTCTTGGAGCTCCCTGTCTCTTTTCTCTCCCATCTTAGTTAGTTTGGTCACTACAAATATTCTGAATTGCTTATCTGACATGTCCGTGATGTCCATTGTGTTGACAGTGGGTGATGTGGGCTTGACAATTTCCCTTGGGGTAGAGGATTTGTTGGTTGCTCATATTTCTTTTTTTTTTTTTTTTTTTTTTTTTTTGTTTTTTTTTTTTTTTTTTTTTTTTTTTTTTTGCTGTAGGGCACTTGTGCTTGACAGAGAGACAGAGAGACTGAAAGCGAGAAATCATCCCCCCTGGGGGGATGGCCACACAGCAATCCCTTCGCCTTCTCCTCTCAGGATCTTGGGCACGCATGCACATGCAGCCGACGTGAGTTTAAGCCACCAGGTCTGAAACCCAAACTGCGGTCGACTACATGGGAGTTCAGAGACATAGCCATTACGCTAACTGCTGGTCCCATGGTTGCTCATACGTCTTGAGCCTCTTCTATTGTTCCTAGTCATCTGGTGGTCTATAAGTTCCTGCCTAACTTATTCAAGGTATCATTGAGTGTTCAAAGGTTAGAAAATTGGCAATCTCTCTTCTGGTCTGCCTCGCTGTTCCTCAACAGTACCATGACTATTGTCACTGGTCCTGGGTGACCCAGAGTCCTCCCTGTTTCTAAGGAGTGGTGAGCCTCCAACTACTGAGCTACTGAGCTAAACCTCAAGAGCAAAGAAAAAATAGCAGCACACTATTCAAAACACTGAGGTTCTGAGATGCCAAAGGCAAGTGGTGGGGGGTCGGGAGGATGAGTGCCAGGTCTGACCAGTAGGGCCTGTAGCCACAGGCAGCCTGGTGTCTGGCAATGCTGCTGGCTTGAACCAGTGTCCAGATGAGAGAGGTGGTGCAAGTTCATCTTAAAGTCCCAAGAAACAAACCTGATGTCCAGAGATGAGTAGGGGCAGGGATGAGAGACGGGTTTGGCTGTTAGCACCTGCAATCATAGGCAGCCTCTTGTCTGGCAAACAAAATGCATTTTTTCTTAGGTTTTTGCTATAGGGTGTGTGTGCTCACCAGAGAGATACAGAGACAAAAAAAGAGAGAAGAAAAGTGAGAAATCAGCCCTCCTCCCCGCCCCCCCAAAGAATGACCACACCATAATCCCTTCTCCTCCATTCTTCTCTCAGGATTTTGGACATGTGCACACACAGACACAGACACACACACATACACACACTGTGTTTTTCAAGCTGCCAAGTCTGGGATTCGAACTGTGGAGTCGTTTATGTGGGACCCAGTACCTACTCCATGCCACCTACTGGTCCCAGTAAAATACATTTTAGCAAGAATAAAGGTAGTTAAATTTCTTTGGGTAGATGTTCCTATCTATAGATGTATTATTGAGTAATTTTTATGAAACAAATATTAAAATATGCTAAATATGCTATACTACTTAGTGATTTAAAGTTTTCTGATTATAAAATTAATTCAAGTTAAATATGAAAACTTAAAAAGTTGTTAACACTTAAAAACTATAAAAATTACACATAGCTCTGCCAAATAGAGAAAACGACTTCACCCCTGTGAGGAGAGCCCTTCTAGTTCCTGCATGCATTTGAGCACTTCAGGATCATGCTAATGGTTGCATAATTTTCTGTTGTACTAAAGTGCTTTATCTCTTATTGATGGACATTTAAGAGGCTCACATTTTTTCACTTTTATTAAAAGAGTCATAAACAAGCTTATATACACATTTCTATGCTTTTCTAATAATTACCCTAGAACATAGTTTTTAAAAGTGGATTTCCTTCCTCAAAGTGTTTTCAAGTTTTTTATAATGTGAAATTCTTTAACCAGAGCATAGATACTAAGAAATTCAGGGGCTCTTTTCCTGACAAGAGTGGTTGTATATAATAACTTATGGAATAATTTTTTAGTAAGTGGAATTGAGAGAATATATATTTTTATAAGATAAAAGGATGAAAAATTATAACAGAGCTATCAATGGTACAGTCTTATTTATTTATTTATTTTGAAATTGCCAGAGGATATTGTGCTTATTAGAGAGAGAGAGAAAGAGAGAGAGAGAGAGAGAAAGAGAGAAGGAGAGAGAGAGGGAGAACCCCATAATGGGGCATGGCAGATATGAGTAGGGGCAGGGATGAGAGACGGGTTTGGCTGTTAGCACCTGCAATCATAGGCAGCCTCTTGTCTGGCAAACAAAATGCATTTTTTCTTAGGTTTTTGCTATAGGGTGTGTGTGCTCACCAGAGAGATACAGAGACAAAAAAAGAGAGAAGAAAAGTGAGAAATCAGCCCTCCTCCCCGCCCCCCCAAAGAATGACCACACCATAATCCCTTCTCCTCCATTCTTCTCTCAGGATTTTGGACATGTGCACACACAGACACAGACACACACACACATACACACACTGTGTTTTTCAAGCTGCCAAGTCTGGGATTCGAACTGTGGAGTCGTTTATGTGGGACCCAGTACCTACTCCATGCCACCTACTGGTCCCAGTAAAATACATTTTAGCAAGAATAAAGGTAGTTAAATTTCTTTGGGTAGATGTTCCTATCTATAGATGTATTATTGAGTAATTTTTATGAAACAAATATTAAAATATGCTAAATATGCTATACTACTTAGTGATTTAAAGTTTTCTGATTATAAAATTAATTCAAGTTAAATATGAAAACTTAAAAAGTTGTTAACACTTAAAAACTATAAAAATTACACATAGCTCTGCCAAATAGAGAAAACGACTTCACCCCTGTGAGGAGAGCCCTTCTAGTTCCTGCATGCATTTGAGCACTTCAGGATCATGCTAATGGTTGCATAATTTTCTGTTGTACTAAAGTGCTTTATCTCTTATTGATGGACATTTAAGAGGCTCACATTTTTTCACTTTTATTAAAAGAGTCATAAACAAGCTTATATACACATTTCTATGCTTTTCTAATAATTACCCTAGAACATAGTTTTTAAAAGTGGATTTCCTTCCTCAAAGTGTTTTCAAGTTTTTTATAATGTGAAATTCTTTAACCAGAGCATAGATACTAAGAAATTCAGGGGCTCTTTTCCTGACAAGAGTGGTTGTATATAATAACTTATGGAATAATTTTTTAGTAAGTGGAATTGAGAGAATATATATTTTTATAAGATAAAAGGATGAAAAATTATAACAGAGCTATCAATGGTACAGTCTTATTTATTTATTTATTTTGAAATTGCCAGAGGATATTGTGCTTATTAGAGAGAGAGAGAAAGAGAGAGAGAGAGAGAGAAAGAGAGAAGGAGAGAGAGAGGGAGAACCCCATAATGGGGCATGGTCATGCTGAAATCACTTTGCCTCTATTTCTCCATCTGTCAGGACTTGGGGCATACATACACATATATGCACCAGCCATGTTTCTCAAGGTGCCAGGTGGCAGGATTCAAATCACGTGGTCAGCCATATGGGATATGGCTCCCTTAACCACCAGGCTATAAGGTCTGCCCTCAGTGAACAGTCTTCAGGTGTTTGTTACCAAAACAGTGTGAGATGAGCCTTTTGTACTGAAAAACAATAAATTTCTTGAAAAAATTATGGAATGTATTAAATGTAGAGCAGTTTAAAGGGACTTCTACTAGTCATATGTAACACAATTTGAGCATTAAAATAAATAATTGACCATACCTTGAATAAAATAAGAACCTGTGGGTCCATACCAAAATATACATATACACACAAATGCATACATAAATACAAATGTATGTAGATAAGGGAAAAGAAAAGATTCTTATTATAGTATGCTATTTGACAAATGTAGAGAGAATAATGGTGTTAAATAATCACCAGGTTATAGTCATGGTATTATAATTTATTCAGGCAATAGTAATCAATTGATACTAAAGCCAGTAGGTAAAAATTATATGAGAAGCAGGATATTTACATAGTCTCAAACATCTCCACAGGAAGCACTTATTAAATTACAAAGAGAAAAATACTAATGTTACAACAGTTGAGAAATCTGATAGATAGCATAGCATTCTCACCAAGTGGTTAAAGTTAACATCACAAATGTAGTAATAAAAAAAAAAAAAAAACAACACTCAACAACAACGTCATGTAACTCATATTGCACTGAATAGAACAGCATCACTTGTGGTGTCCCTACTAAAAATGCATGACCTTAATCTAATCATAAGCACCAAACCCAAGTAGAGGGACCCTGGTTAAAATTACTGGTCTGATTCTTCAAAAGTTTGCAAAGCCATGAAAGACTATGAAAGGTTGAGGGATGCTTAAGATTACAGGTGACTAAAAAAATCATGGCATAAATGCAATGTGTGATTTTGAATTGGATCTTGGGCTAAAAAAATTATCTAAAAAGCATTTGGTGAAATGCTTAAGGTGCTGGACTCCCACATGGCTGACCTTGGGTCAAGTCCTGGACCTGATGGCTTGAAACTCACACCAGGCGCATGTGTGTGCATGCCCAAAATCCCAAGAGGAGAATGGAGGAGAAGGGATTGTGGCATGGCCATCCCCCCAAAGGGATGCTTTCTCACTTTCTGTCTCTCTGCCTCTCTCTGCATCTCCAGCAAGCTCACGTGCCCTATAGCAAATCTCTCAAAAAGAAAAAAGATCAGTATTATGACAAATTATGAAATCTGAATGCAGATTGTATGATAATCATAGCTTTTGTTCAATTTTACATTGTGTGATTTTTATATTTTGTGTGATTTATAAAAGAAAATATTCCTGTTCTTAGAAAATACACATGGAAGTGTTTACAGGAACATGATGTATACAATTTACTCTCAAATAGTTTAGGAAAAATTACGTATATGTGTGTCTGTTGTTTACAGGTCTATGTGTATAGAGTGGGAAAGAGAGATGGAGAGAATGATAAAGAAACTGTGGCAAATATTAACAATTTGTGAAACTGGCTCAAGAGCGTGTAGGGTTGTCAGATAAAATTCAGGATTCCCAATTAAAACAGAATCTCAGATAACCAACAAGTAATTTTTTAGTATACGCATGTTCCAAATATTGCACAAGATATGCTTAATGCTAAAAAAGTTTATTTAAGCTTTCATTTAATTAAGTGTTCTTTATCTTTGTCTCTTTGTCTCTCTGTTTGTTTTATGCTAATTCTGATAGCTTACCTACTAATGTTAATTTAGTTGGTGTCTGTGCCTTTGGAAAAATGAAATGTCAGCTGATGTGATAAACAATCTATGTAATATTCTTACAGATTCTGTAGTGTTTATGATCATCTCAAAATAAAAAGTTATAATAATATGAGTTCTTAATTTTCTAGTTCCTGTGGACTCATATATATGTCCTTTAGAGAGTGAGGGGCAGGAAATATTTTCGTATCAGAAATTGTGTCAAATAGGAAATTAAATTGAGTACTAAGGCTTTGTTTCAGACTGAACAAAATAAGTTTCTGTATCTGTTACTATAATTATTAATTAAGAAAATTTCTAACTAAATTCATTGAAATAAGATTTATAAACTATATAAAAAATAGGGACCAACCAAAATGATCATATTAAAAACTTATAGGAGATTCTAACAGGCTAGTTAAATTAATACTAAATAAAATGTTAGTAAAATGGAATGTAAAGAATTTATTTACATAATCTGTATTTAAATGGGAATTAACATGGGTATCTCATTCTTTATAAAATTATGTTAAATAATCATTTTGTTCTCAGAGAATATACCACCTGCTGCTTCAACCCTTAAATGCTCATTTATAACACTAAAAGACAGACACTTGCCTGTGGTGAGAAACCCAATCTGCTAATTACTACCATTAATTTGAATGGTGGCTCTGCCTTTGTAAATATGAAATATTAGCAGATGTGATAAACAATGCATCTTAAATTTAAAAAAACACATAAATCTTTCTGTGTTTTTATTTAAATATGGTTACATAGTAAAATCCTATTTATATAAATTTGAAAGTAAATACACATTTTCTCAGTGTCTTTCTTTTTCTCTGTTAATAACACACATTCTTTCTGTTATAGGATAATTTAATAACTTTCTTTTAAAGTATTTTCAAAGACTTAAAAATATATATTTAACTTATAAACATACAGCATTTTTACTTCAAATTAAAAAAATTTCAGGTTGTTGGAAAAGTCTTGACGTATTTTGTGTCATGACTTTTCTGACGACCCAATACAATTAAGAATCAACTGATTCTTAGCTGAGTAAAAGAAAAAAAATAATTTGAGAGAAACTTTGTGGCAGACAAATTCTAAGGTGATGCCTCATAATCCAGGCTTATCGCATCTATCGCTTCACGTGGTCTGACCCTTGAGTGTGAGTAGGACCTGTGATTCATTTCTGAGCAGTAGAATGTGGCAAAGGTGATGGATGTGATGTCACACATGGATGCCACTCTTGTGATTACTTTATGTAATATGAGGTTTTGTCTTATTAGCACACTTTGGAGACTTTCCTTGCTGGTTTGATGAAGTTAGTAAAGTCCAGATGACAAAGAATGATGGGCAGTCACTAGGACCTGGAGGTGACCTCTAGGAACTGTGAGTATCTTCCTAGAGTAGTCCTAAATTGACAGCCAGTGAGAAGTTCTGGACTTCATTTCTACAGACACAAGGAATTAATTCTGCCTATAATCTGAATGGGAATAGAAGCAGATTCTTTTTCATCCTGGCCTTCAGATGATAACACAGCCTGGCCTATCCCTTAATTTCAGCCTCATGAGACCCTAAGTTGTAGAGTACCCAGCTAAACTGACTCTCAAAAACCAGGAGATAATAAAAGTGTGTGTGTGTGTGTGTGTGTGTGTATAACCATGAATTTTGTGCATTTTTTTTGCCTTACAGTAGAAAACTAACTCAGATAACTATTTTTCTTATACTATTTCCTAAAGAGTTTGTAATTAGAGAAAGTCAGTATAACTAAAAAGAAAATAAAGTAGATTTAGCTGTAAACAATCAATCTGAAAACTTCTTGGAATTTTGAAATGCTAAATACAATTAAAGATATTTCTGTTAATTAGGTTTCTGCTAAACATTTAGGGAAAAACAAACTAAAAAGAGACAGCACATTCTAAAATAATTCAAAGATGGTTTAAATTCTTAACTATAATTTTAGAAAAGTTATTAAACTAATTTTCATACAGCCAATAGCATATTAGACAATCTCTGATATGGTTTTAAATTGAAAGAATTCAAGTGAGTAAAGTTTAGTATCTTTGAACTGTAGATAGATTGATTGATAGATATTTTTCAAATATAATTTTTTTTGTGTTTTTTTTTTTTTTTAAT
>NW_006159850.1:12117969-12128857 GCF_000334495.1 Tupaia belangeri chinensis | reverse complement strand
GCATGTGCTCGCCAGACAGACAGAGAGACAGAGAGACAGAAAGTGAGAAATCACCCTCCAGGGGAGAGGGCCATGCCGCAATCCCTTCTCCCCCATTCTCCTCTTGGGATCTTGGGCACACACGCACACGCACCCGGCATGAGTTTAAGCCACCGGGTCCGGAACGTGAACTGCGGTCAACTACATGGGAGTCCAGCAACATAGCCATTACACTAACTGCTGGTCCCCAAAATATAATTGTTATGGGGACCAGCAAAGGGTGTAATGGTTATGTTGTTTGACTTTCACATAGCTGACCGTGATTTGAGTCTTGGGCCCGGTGGCTTAAACCTCACACTGAGCATGTGTGCATTTGTGCCCAAGATTTCAAGAAGAGAATGGAGGAGAAGGGTTTGTGGCATGGTCATCCCTCCTGGGAGATGATTTCTTGCTTTCTGTCTTTGGCAAGTGCAGAAGCCCAATAGCAAAAATCTCTCTCTAAAAAAAATAAAAATAAAAGATATAGTGGTTATGTCAATAAGACATATAACTAACTGTCACAATTTTCTACTGAAATAATGAGCAACTTAGTCAGGAATATGATCTTAATTTTAAAACTATTTCAAAGCCTATTCTATATGAAAGTATGTTAGAGTTTAATTCAACTAGTTTTGAAAGATTAGGGCGGGAAAGAGGAATGAAAATTTACAGAACACTTGCTGATACATTTGCAGTTATACTTTTCTATAAACAATTTCAAATTCTGATTTGGAAAACAGGAATTTTAATTAAGTCATGTGCACTATAGCAAGCATATCTAAAACAATCCTGTCCTTAAGTATTTTATCTTCCTCTCTCCCCTAAAAAAATCAAATATTATTATTATTATTTTTTTTTTTTGGAGAGGTTTTTGCTATAGGGCGCGTGCGCTCACCAGAAAGACAGAGAGACAGAAAACGAGTAATTCCCTCCCCCCGGGGGATGGCCATGCCTCAATCCCTTCTCCTCCATTCTCCTCTCAGGATCTTGGGCACGCACGCACATGCACCCAACGTGAGTTTAAGCCACCGGGTCTGGGACATGAACCATGGTCAACTACATGGGAGTCCAGTGACATAGCCATCACGCTAACTGCTGGTCCCCAAAATCAAATATTCTTAAAACTTCAGATGTTTTGGAAACTAGTAATTTACAGAAGAATGTGTATGAGTATCATAATGAAATGTTCAGAAGTTTGGAAATGTAAATTTCATATTAATTCATTTAGAAACACACATTGAATTTCTTTGTACTGATCGGCCTAATGCACAACATTTAGATGTTATATCATACTTCATTTATTCAGTACTGAACTGAACCACTAAAGCACTATATTTACCATTATTAAAAACTCTCCAACTAGATCAGTGAAAACCTAGTTTGGAACTGTGGTTCATTAGCCAAAACTTCAGGAAGTTCTGCTCATACAGAGACTTGAAAATGGGATGGTGGTGAGGATGGGTGTAAATGCTAGAGACTGTAAGTGAGGAGAGTGGATGGTGGAGGGTGGGTATGAAGTACATATGGTTTTTTTCCATTTGTCCTTATTGTCATTGGCTTTTCCTGTATATTTTTCTAGGCTATGTTGTTTAGGGACATCATAGTTATTCCTTCTTGGCACATTGTCAGAATGAATTGTTCCTTGTACTAATATTGCTATACAAACTTTTTTTCCAAAACAGCATTTGGTACACCTTTTTCTTTTCTTTTTTTTATATATTCTGCAGACAGAAAATAGAATTAAATGACACATCTTTGAACTATTTAAACATTTCATGGATGGTATGCACACATTTTAGCTGCAGAGAAACTTCTTCCTGTATGCTGGTGTAACCATTTAGGAAAATAAGGAAGTGCTTAGAAATAATATGCTTTCCTTTGAGTTTATTCACAACCTAGTTACATGACTTCAAAGCAAAAATCTACTGTGTACAAATAAGTCTTCCTTAAAATATATTATTATAATATGAACATTAATTATTGCTTATGAATAATTACATCCTTTAATCGTTAAACTTTTCTCTAGGCATGTTAAAGACATCACAGAAGGAGAGTCTGGTCACCATTTGAGTTTATCTTTGACATAGCCAATGATTGATTAGACTTTTTAAAAAGCCTTCTTATTTCTGTATTCATTCCTAAACTTCATCCAATGAACTTTTTTAAGGAGCTCAGTGTTTTCAAATGATGCAGCTTCTCCAGAGGAGCCCTAAGATATTGCAGTGGAACTTTTCAGTGTTTTCAAATGATGCAGCTTCTCCAGAGAAGCCCTTTGATATTGCAGTGGAACTTTATTCCCCTGTCTTCATAGTTCACATATCTTCCCTTGACTGATAGCACCATGGTAGCAATTAACTTCTTTAACTGTACAAGTCATTGACTCACAGAGGTTTATGGGATAACCTAGTCAAGGGGCAGCAGCTCACTTCTAGTCCTTACAAAATTAATAATAATTAGTAGAAACTAAAGGACAGGGTGACCCTCAGGGCAATGACACTATTTAACAGTTTATGTAAACATTGATGGCCTTGCCTCCCCCCAACTGGGTGTAAAATTGGTGGATATACTTTATTAGGCAAATTAAATGCTACTATGTGGTTTTTCTCTGATGGGGATTGATGCTGGGAAATCATGTCCTGAAAACCCCTTTAGAATATGGCTATAATTTGTCAACGTTACTCTTTGAAAGGTAGTGGACACGTTATCTCTTTATAACTATGAGAAAAATGAAGAGTACAATGTAATTAACTTATATTGGCCCTTACAAAGAAGTTGAATTAAATACAGGTTATAAAAGTTGAATCTATGTCTCAGCTTGGTAGGTTCCACTGGAGTCCCTATCTCTTCTAGAGTTTTTGCACATCTTTTTAACATCCCCATTAGTATTTTTAGTGATTATTATATGTTCTTTGAGGTACAAAATACTTTCCATAGGACTTTGAACCTAGGGAGCTACTTGGCTGACCAGGGGTTCAGATCTCTGTGTCAGCCTGAAAACACACTGGCAGCCTGAGCAGTACCCTGAGTCTTAAAGAGCTGAAAGGCCGGTAAAAGAGGATCATGGCATGACAAGATTCTGTTGAGGTGTTCTCTGTCTTTCTCATGTTCTCCATCATAAAAAAAAAAAAAAATCCAGTGCCAGCAGGTAGCATGGTGATTAAAGTGCTAGACTCCCAAATGGCCAACCATGTTTGAGTCCTGAACCTGGCAGCTTGGGAATCACTCTAGGCACGTGTGCAGGTCTGCCTAAAATCTTGAGAGGAGGACAGAGAAGAAGGGATTGTGGTGTGACCATCACCCCCAACGGGTGATTTCTCACTTGTCCTCTCTGTCTTTCTCTGACAAGCACATGTGCCCTATGGCAAAAACCTTAAAAAAAATTCCACAAAAGAAAAGACATGAATAGCCCAATGGAAGCTTTCTACAGATTTAGTAAACCTGCCATAACCAGGAAAATGAAATGTGATATTGAGTTATATCAAATCAGCCAAATACTTGTGTGGATATAACACAAACTTATTTGGATAAGACATTTAATCCTTCATATCTCAGAGAATGCAGGTGGATGGATCCTTGCAGCTAGCTAAAGCCCATCAGACTAAAATGGATTTAACTAGTAATCTACCCTGTGGACTCAGATATCAAGTCTTCAATTCAAATCAAGTTTGCAAATGAAATGAAATTTAGAAATAGAGTTAGGTTGTTTTCCTCTTTTATCAAGAAGTCAGAAAATTCAGAGACTTTAAAAATAAATGTGATTTTTTAAAAGAATGATGAGTAATTTATGAAATCTAGAATATGATTAAATACAATGTCATATGCACTAGTTTTAAATTATTCTTAAACCCAGGTATTTTTAGGTTTTAATAATAGACTATTTTATTTGTTCATAAGCAATTAGAAAATGTATTATTAGGAAAATTACAAGACTCAAATTATATTTACAAAATACATCCCTGTAATAACACGCTGTGGTTCAATCACATAAAATTACATTAAAATTTCTTGGGAAAAAAACAAATTTTCACAAATTGCAAACCAATTAAATCAGATTATAAAGACTGATATTTTCCAAATGGCAAATTCAAAGACCAAAAAGTCAAACAAAGGATTAATTTAATTAGTACTTCTGACATAGAAAACAAAAAAAATATGTAAAACATTTTTATTTGAAAAATACATTGTACATATACACATATCTACCAAACAAAAGAATACCTTATGCTGTATTCTGAAAACTACCTTAATAAAGATGATTTTTAACATTTTACGCTCATGTTTTCTAATTGTATGATTTCTGGGGTGTTTTTGGAGAAGATGGAACTGTACATAGCTGATGTAACAGCTATGTGGAACATACACTCACACATAGTTATTTTATGTGTGGAAGAATTGTCAATACTTTTTATTTATTTATTTTTTCTGAGAGTTTTTTGCTATAGGGCATGTGCGCTTGCCAGAAAGAGAGAGAGAGAGAGTCAGAGAGACAGAAAGTGAGAAATCACCCCCTCCCTCCTGGGTGGATGGCCACGTTGCAGTCCCTTCTCCTCCATTCTGCTCTCGGGACCCTGGCCATGCAGGCACACGTGTGAGTTTAAGCCACTGGGTCCGGGACTTTCGTCTGCTACATGGGAGTCTAGTGACATAGGCATTATGCCAACTGCTGGTCTGTCTAAGAAACCCACCTTTTTGTGCTTGTCTGTATTTCCAGAATTTTCTTCAATACTTGGTTTCACTTTTGTAATGGGTTACATTCTAAAAAATAGTTAAAAGATGTAAGTTATAGATGTGGCTATAGAAAAGGAAATTAGTATGTTTTATCATTGAAGTTTGAAGAAAAGAATATTATAGGAGATGCCAGATATCACAGAAGATAAATGTAAGTCATCCCGATGTAATGTCATTCCCTAATCATACCCATATAATATGAATGTAAGATCTGTTTATTTTGTATGTTGACCTTACGCCTGCTGTTTATAAGTTATTAAACATCAGTAAGACCTTTGAGTGCTTCAATGAAGATTTTGTTTTTTGAACCTATTGTTATAACATCATAAACTTATTAAATGGTCCATGCTTTGAGATTAGAGAGGGGGTGCCATTTCTCTGTTGCCAACTTTACCTTTGTATGTATGTTGAAATGATGATCTTTTTCAACATAGGTTAAGATGTGCCCTCAGTTTGACTATCACAAGTACTCCCTCTGCCTGAAATATCTTTCCACTCTTGATCCACCTAGTATCATCCTCACTTTCTTTCCGTCTCAGCCTCATTGTTGCCTGTTTAAACAAGCAGAGGCAGACTTTCCATGAAGCCGAATGCATATGGCAGTTCCCAGAATCCATGTGTGATGCTGCAAGCAGTATCTATCTCCCCAAGGACACTCTCAGCTCCCTGTGGTCCTGGAAAGTGTCCATTTCTTGTCTCACTGCATTCTCCATGTCTAGCACAGCGTGTTGGCCACAGAGAGCGCTCTTTACTAATTGAATGAATGAACAAGAATTCTTTAACATTTATATGTATCTAAGAATCGAAATGTAGCCATCCTAAGTCATATACATACCATCCTTTAGTTTCTGAGGGTAGCCTCAGACAGAAGCCTTCCCCCGACTCCTGGTTGTACCTCAGTGCTGCGGCACAGACTTTCCCCTCCATAGTCTGGTGCTCCGTGTGAGACGGTCTGAGGTCCTTGCAGGCTGCAATAGAAGAGGCCCTGCTGTTCAAGGCACAGGAGCCTGGGAATGGTTTTTCAGTTGATACCACAGTGATCAGTTAAGTCAGGAAAACATTCATCTAAACCAATGTAAGCTGTATTTAGTAACATTTGGACTTTCTTTTTTTCTTTGTTCATGACAAAGTATGTGCAAGGGAGAAAGAGAAAGAGAGAGAGAGAGAGAGAGAGAGAGAGAGAGAGGAGAGAGAGAGAGAGAGACCCTCCACAGTGTCTGATCATGCCAAGTCTCCTTCTTCCAGTCCTCCAGCCAGTCAAATGTTGGGCACTTGAACATGTGCCTGGTGTGCTTCAGGCTGACCAGGCTGGAAATTTGAACCATAGTCACCATGTGAGATCCAGCTTCTCTTAAGCAGCATGTTATCACTGAGCTGGCCAGGAATTTATTTTTAAAACATATCAATTATTTTCATTTAAATGTAAGAACTGTTCTGGAACTTTGTTTTATCTATTCTGTTATTTTGCAAATTCCTTAAGGCTGGCAATTATGTTGCATAACTTCTAAACTAGTATTTTTTTTTCTTTTTTGTTTTTTACTTTTTTTTTTGGAGAGGTTTTTGCTATAGGGCACGTGCGCTCGCCAGACAGACAAGAGTAGACAGAGAGACAGAAAGCGAGAAATCACCCCCCAGGGGCGATGGTCACGCTGCTGCAATCCCTTCTCCTCCATTCTCCTCTTGGGATCTTGTGCACACATGCACACGCACCTGGTGTGAGTTTTAAGCCATCGGGTCTGGGACACGAACCGCGGTTGACTATGTGGGAGTCCAGCGACATAGCTATTACGCTAACTGCTGGTCCCACTTCAAAAGTGGTTTCAGGGCTTACATGTGGAAGGTGCTCAATTTATATTTGGAGTATCACATTCCACTTCAATAACTTCATGTGCTACTGCTGCTAAGGACTGAGGAAAATGCGATCCTTAGGCCTGATCAAAGTAGAGAACTTTATGACATATCTCAAGGAATACAGTTAAAAGTCTCTTTAAAAACTGAATCTTTAAAAGGTCTTTGTCTAAAAGCAACACAATTGGACTTAAAAATAAGCCAACAATGGAATGAAAGTATTTACGTCTCTGTTGATAATCACTACTAGAGCAAGATGTTGTAAATACTTATGTATGTTCCATTAGTTATCAATGAGGATGCAGTGAATGAAGAATGTTCAGGACACATTGCGGGAGAGGTTGGGAATCAACATCAAGGATATTTTATATAAATTTTAAGAAGTGAGTGTAAAAGGAAATGCCTATGCACAGCATCAAAAAAGAAATGAAACAAATTAAAATAGGTAAAGAGAAAAAGAAAACCACTTTCACAGTGAAATATTTTCCTTTGTGATCCAAATGCAGATCATTTTAGTGTGTATTGGCCGGCCTACTTTTGCCCACTCCAGGCTCTGTAGTAGATTAGCTCAAGATCAACAGTACCACCCCCTGCCCCATCCTTTACCTGTAAAACCCTGAAATGCTGTTGATTAAATTCACATCCCAAGGTAAACTGTAACTTGTCAAACACAAAGCCACCATCCTCCTTGTTACCAAAAACCAATAGGTGGCCAAGAGGGACTTTGTTTCTTGCACGGTCTGTGACTGTGTTTGTTTCTTAGCACAGTGGCCAGGTAAGGGACCGAGAGAGGCCTGAATCTCTCAAACATCTTGTTTTATTTTTGTAAAATCTGAAAGTTTTCCTCAGCCTCAAGAAAATCAACTGCAACACTTAACCCCATTTCTAGTCATTTAGTGCACAAGCGTGCGTGTATAGCTGTTCTCTCCCTGCTGGTTCAGAAAGGAACAGCCGTTTAAGAAATGCTCTTTGCCTTGTTATTGTAGGTAAAATGCTGCACAGTGCTAGAGACACTCTCACTAAATTTTGCCTCTGGTTGTAACATGGGAAGAACTTCTTGTTGCTGCCGGGCAGTTTGTCTTTTCGTTTCATAGAAACAGGTTTTTTTTTTTTTTTTTATTCTGCCAAATTGAAGCAAGGATGAGTAAATAACAACAGACCAGGGTTCCCAGTTCTAGCCAGTATTCCTGGACAAATGTACGAACTGGGCCTGACTGCTTGTCAACAGTGAGCTGCTTTCTGAGACTAGAATTTGCATGATCGGGGCCAGCAGATGGCATAGCCGTTATATCACTGGACTCCCATGTGGACGACTCTGTGGTTTGATTCCCAGACTGAGTGGCTTGAAACTCACATGGGGTATGTGTGTGTGCATGCCCAAGATCCAAGGTGGAGCATGGAGAAGGGGACTGAGGCATGGTCACCCCCCTACAGGGTGGTTTCTCACTTTCCTTCTCACTGTCTCTGTTTCCTCCCATCCCCAGTGAGAGCACTGCCCTGAGGCAGAAACCCTCTATAAAACAAACAAAGAAATAATTTGCATGGCTATAGAAGGCTTTATTATGGAAGACAACTGTCTTCATCATCTTCAGGGCTGAGGGGCAAAGCAGAAGCTTTTAAATACAGGTCAGGAATGTGGCAAGCTGAGGTTCTGGGGGTGGGAACCCAGGGGCCTTCCACCAAAGTTCCCATGATGTCATCTTTGAATGGCCTTGGTAGAGGGCAGTCTCAGGGAGTGTCTGAAGAAGATGTTATCATCAGATTTGTTCTGAGTAAAGAAACTCAAGGCAAATCACTTTTTTTAAGGCTTTTGGTACAGGGCTTGTGTGCTCACCAGAGAGAGACAGAGACAAAGAGAGAGAGAGAGAGAGAAAGTGAGAAATCACTCTCCCAGGGGAGATGGCCATGCTGTGATCCTGTCTCCTCCATATGGGAGTCCAGCACTTTAACCATTACATCACCTGCTGGCCCCAAGACAGATAACTTTGAAGGCACCCAAATCTCTTCTGTCTTTAACCACATGCTACTGTGCCTGTGCCCTGCAAAATCTGAACAGTTACATCCACCGCTGTGGTCACTAGGGGACCATAATCATCATGTGCAGAAAGTATCGATTAGTCAGGAGGCAAAGAGGGCATGAGCTCATTTTATTGTTTGAAGTAAATGACCTAGGACTCTAGGTCTATTTCTTTCTCAGCCAGTAAATGTAATACTTAAAACTAAACAAATGAACAACAACAAAAACAAACCCCTCTGATTTTTACTTCTGAGGGGTCAGTTTTGCTAGGACAATGGAATGATTTCCATTTTTGTTTCAGGGAAGAAAATATGCACCCCGTATTTCAGGAAGCTGTTCCTGGAAGGCAGTTGGTTTCAAAGCCACAGCAATCCTTATATTTAGGTATATTGAGGTACTATGCCAATGGTTAGCACACACTACCTGTGTCCACCATCTTTCTGTGCACATAGAATAGTCTTTAATCTGAATTCACAGAAAGCAGATCTACCCTATATTTAAACAAAGCTAAAACTTTTCTCACTCAGATAAGGTCCTCAGAATCAATGACTCTATTCTGTTTCCACATTCTATGCCAAATACACACATTAAAGAAATAATTTGCATGGCTATAGAAGGCTTTATTATGGAAGACAACTGTCTTCATCATCTTCAGGGCTGAGGGGCAAAGCAGAAGCTTTTAAATACAGGTCAGGAATGTGGCAAGCTGAGGTTCTGGGGGTGGGAACCCAGGGGCCTTCCACCAAAGTTCCCATGATGTCATCTTTGAATGGCCTTGGTAGAGGGCAGTCTCAGGGAGTGTCTGAAGAAGATGTTATCATCAGATTTGTTCTGAGTAAAGAAACTCAAGGCAAATCACTTTTTTTAAGGCTTTTGGTACAGGGCTTGTGTGCTCACCAGAGAGAGACAGAGACAAAGAGAGAGAGAGAGAGAGAAAGTGAGAAATCACTCTCCCAGGGGAGATGGCCATGCTGTGATCCTGTCTCCTCCATATGGGAGTCCAGCACTTTAACCATTACATCACCTGCTGGCCCCAAGACAGATAACTTTGAAGGCACCCAAATCTCTTCTGTCTTTAACCACATGCTACTGTGCCTGTGCCCTGCAAAATCTGAACAGTTACATCCACCGCTGTGGTCACTAGGGGACCATAATCATCATGTGCAGAAAGTATCGATTAGTCAGGAGGCAAAGAGGGCATGAGCTCATTTTATTGTTTGAAGTAAATGACCTAGGACTCTAGGTCTATTTCTTTCTCAGCCAGTAAATGTAATACTTAAAACTAAACAAATGAACAACAACAAAAACAAACCCCTCTGATTTTTACTTCTGAGGGGTCAGTTTTGCTAGGACAATGGAATGATTTCCATTTTTGTTTCAGGGAAGAAAATATGCACCCCGTATTTCAGGAAGCTGTTCCTGGAAGGCAGTTGGTTTCAAAGCCACAGCAATCCTTATATTTAGGTATATTGAGGTACTATGCCAATGGTTAGCACACACTACCTGTGTCCACCATCTTTCTGTGCACATAGAATAGTCTTTAATCTGAATTCACAGAAAGCAGATCTACCCTATATTTAAACAAAGCTAAAACTTTTCTCACTCAGATAAGGTCCTCAGAATCAATGACTCTATTCTGTTTCCACATTCTATGCCAAATACACACATTTCTTAATAATTTTACCCCATGAAGCTTTTATAAAAACATATCTATTGTCAAAGGGAAAGCATTCTGAGACCAAAAACACTTGGAGAAACACATGTTTCTCCTCCTACCCTGTTTTGTAAAGGCTCTTCCTCCTTTATGTTTTCCATTAATATTCCATATTATGATACACAAACATTAGTGTGGATCGGAATTTCTAAGTTAATATACATCTTAAAGCCATTAGAAAAAGCACAGGCTGTGTGGTTGCTCTTTTTATGAGAATGGAGATTGAAGGCAGCTGTTTTCCAGAGCACTAATGTACTTCAAACAATGATGTAATAGCTAATGTACATAACCTTTTAAAACCTGGTAATATAGAAGACATCTCGATTTATTGTGGAAATATGTCTCAATTTTATTTCCTGCAAAAAATTATATATGTGTGTGTGTGTGTATGTATAGGCATGTGTAATTCCACATATATATAGGCATATGGAATTTTGTTTTTCCATTTGATATCCTACACAGTACCCAGTATAGAAACAGATTTGGGGGAACCAGCAGTTAGCGTAATGGCTATGTCACTGGACTCCCACGTAGTCGACCGCGGTTCGTGTCCCGGACCCGGT
>NW_006159850.1:12115192-12117352 GCF_000334495.1 Tupaia belangeri chinensis | reverse complement strand
TCCGGGCAGTTTGTCTTTTCGTTTCAAAAAAACAGGTTTTTTTTTTTTTTTTTTTTTATTCTGCCAAAGTGAAGCAAGGATGAGTAAATAACAACAGACCAGGGTTCCCAGTTCTAGCCAGTATTCCTGGACAAATGTACGAACTGGGCCTGACTGCTTGTCAACAGTGAGCTGCTTTCTGAGACTAGAATTTGCATGATCGGGGCCAGCAGATGGCATAGCCGTTATATCACTGGACTCCCATGTGGACGACTCTGTGGTTTGATTCCCAGACTGAGTGGCTTGAAACTCACATGGGGTATGTGTGTGTGCATGCCCAAGATCCAAGGTGGAGCATGGAGAAGGGGACTGAGGCATGGTCACCCCCCTACAGGGTGGTTTCTCACTTTCCTTCTCACTGTCTCTGTTTCCTCCCATCCCCAGTGAGAGCACTGCCCTGAGGCAGAAACCCTCTATAAAACAAACAAAGAAATAATTTGCATGGCTATAGAAGGCTTTATTATGGAAGACAACTGTCTTCATCATCTTCAGGGCTGAGGGGCAAAGCAGAAGCTTTTAAATACAGGTCAGGAATGTGGCAAGCTGAGGTTCTGGGGGTGGGAACCCAGGGGCCTTCCACCAAAGTTCCCATGATGTCATCTTTGAATGGCCTTGGTAGAGGGCAGTCTCAGGGAGTGTCTGAAGAAGATGTTATCATCAGATTTGTTCTGAGTAAAGAAACTCAAGGCAAATCACTTTTTTTAAGGCTTTTGGTACAGGGCTTGTGTGCTCACCAGAGAGAGACAGAGACAAAGAGAGAGAGAGAGAGAGAAAGTGAGAAATCACTCTCCCAGGGGAGATGGCCATGCTGTGATCCTGTCTCCTCCATATGCGAGTCCAGCGCTTTTACCATTACATCACCTGCTGGCCCCAAGACAGATAACTTTGAAGGCACCCAAATCTCTTCTGTCTTTAACCACATGCTACTGTGCCTGTGCCCTGCAAAATCTGAACAGTTACATCCACCGCTGTGGTCACTAGGGGACCATAATCATCATGTGCAGAAAGTATCGATTAGTCAGGAGGCAAAGAGGGCATGAGCTCATTTTATTGTTTGAAGTAAATGACCTAGGACTCTAGGTCTATTTCTTTCTCAGCCAGTAAATGTAATACTTAAAACTAAACAAATGAACAACAACAAAAACAAACCCCTCTGATTTTTACTTCTGAGGGGTCAGTTTTGCTAGGACAATGGAATGATTTCCATTTTTGTTTCAGGGAAGAAAATATGCACCCCGTATTTCAGGAAGCTGTTCCTGGAAGGCAGTTGGTTTCAAAGCCACAGCAATCCTTATATTTAGGTATATTGAGGTACTATGCCAATGGTTAGCACACACTACCTGTGTCCACCATCTTTCTGTGCACATAGAATAGTCTTTAATCTGAATTCACAGAAAGCAGATCTACCCTATATTTAAACAAAGCTAAAACTTTTCTCACTCAGATAAGGTCCTCAGAATCAATGACTCTATTCTGTTTCCACATTCTATGCCAAATACACACATTTCTTAATAATTTTATCCCATGAAGCTTTTATAAAAACATATCCATTGTCAAAGGGAAAGCATTCTGAGACCAAAAACACTTGGAGAAACACATGTTTCTCCTCCTACCCTGTTTTGTAAAGGCTCTTCCTCCTTTATGTTTTCCATTAATATTCCATATTATGATACACAAACATTAGTGTGAATCAGAATTTCTAAGTTAATATACATCTTAAAGCCATTAGAAAAAGCACAGGCTGTGTGGTTGCTCTTTTTATGAGAATGGAGATTGAAGGCAGCTGTTTTCCAGAGCACTAATGTACTTCAAACAATGATGTAATAGCTAATGTACATAACCTTTTAAAACCTGGTAATATAGAAGACATCTCGATTTATTGTGGAAATATGTCTCAATTTTATTTCCTGCAAAAAATTATATATGTGTGTGTGTGTGTATGTATAGGCATGTGTAATTCCACATATATATAGGCATATGGAATTTTGTTTTTCCATTTGATATCTTAAACCATGGTCTATAAATAAGCCTACACAGTACCCAGTATAGAAACAGATTTGGGGGAACCAGCAGTTAGCGTAATGGCTATGTCCCTGGACTCCCACGTAGTCGACCGCGGGT
>NW_006159850.1:12051077-12115117 GCF_000334495.1 Tupaia belangeri chinensis | reverse complement strand
CGAGAGGAGAATGGAGGAGAAGGGATTGCGGCATGACCATCCCCCCCGGGGGGTGATTTCTCGCTTTCTGTCTCCATGTCTCTCTCTGTCTGTCTGGTGAGTGCACGCGCCCGATAGTGAAAATCTACCCCCGCCCCCCAAAAAAAGGAAAAAAGAAACAGATTTGGCAATCATCATTTCAGTCTAATAAAAAATGTAAGAAATAGCCAGGATGACTTAAGATTATAAATGATGTCCCTTTAACCCAAATTGAGTGGTAGACTAATTAAATGTGTTTTTTCCCCCCTCTTGAAGTCACTTTTCTGTAAGTATTAATTGAGTTTCTATTTTTTTCTCCTAATGAAGTCTGTGGGAATCAAAGTAGACTAAGGTGTATAGTCTATCATGTCAGAACTTCCCACATACAAAGGAGATGTCCGAGAGGTGTTTGTTTCCTATTCATGCTGTAATAAATGACTACAAACATAATGGCTTAAAACAACACAAATTTATTTTATTTGTATTTTTTTAGGTTTTTGCCATAGGACACATGCACAGAGACAAAGAGAGTCAGAAGGAAAATTAGAATTCTCCACCTGGTGGGACGCCCATGCCACAATCCCTTTTCCTCCACCCTCTGCCTGAGATTTTGGGCACACATGAACGCACATGTGCCCAGCATGATTTTAAAGCCACCAGGTCTGGGAAATGAGCCACTGTCAACTATATGGAAGTTCAGCATCTTACCATGCCACCTGGTAGTCCCACCACACACATTTATTATCTTAAAGTTCCAGAAGTCAGAAATATCCATAGGTTGGCAGGGCTGACATCCTTCTAGGATCTCTAGAGAAGATTCCAGTTCTTTACCACTTCTAGATCCTAGAGCCCACTCGCATTCCTTGGCTTATGGTCTTCGGCTGTCTTCAAAGTCAGCAGGTGCAACACTTCTGGTCTGTTTCTGTCAGCACATTTCCTTCTCTGACTCTGGCTCACTTTCTTCTTACAAATAACACTTGTGTTTAGATTAGGCCCATCCAGACAATACAGGATGATCTCCCTTTCTCATGATCCTTAACTTAGTAATGTATGGAAATTCCTCATTGCCATGTAAGTAATATATTCACAGGGGACATCTTTGGTGGGGAGGGGAATTATTCTGCCTAGGACAGAAGGTGAGCATTTCAGATGTCCAAGCACAGATGGAAATGGATATAGAAGTATCTGAAGGTAGGAGACAGATTGGAACAGGAGCATGAGAGAAGCTAGTGATGAGAGAGGTGATACCTTGGACCATTTAGCATTCCTTGAGTTTTTAGGGCTTGTTAGGAATACTGGAGGAGGTGAGTAGAGAGGAGGCATAACTAACTGAGGATACTGTGCTGGCCAAAGCAAGGAGGTACAAGATTCAGGATATATTAAAGCCAGTTGTTTGTGAAGATGTTGAACAGTAGAATAAGTTTGTCAGATCCATCTTTAGAGAAGATAACATTGGCAACAAGAGTTATATGATCTGTACTCATCTTGGGGGACTTAGGACCTGCTAGACAATCACCTGAGGTGAAAGGAGAAATTTTGATCTTTTCCTTATATTCACTGTTATGTTCATTTCAACTTAAAATTATGCTTGTTTTATAAGGTGCAAGAATTTAAGTATAGCAGAAGATGAATAACATAAATATTTAACACACACACATAGTGCTAGTATCTTTTTTATTTCTTCGATTTACTTCTAAATACCTCGATTCAAACACTAGAGAAGACTGGTTCAGGGTATGCCTAGACGAGGGGGAAATAGGAGTCAGGTTTAATCAGAAACTTCAATGGTAGACAACACCTAAGATAGGAATCCTGTCATTTTATATCTTCTACAACTTTGTAGAGACAAAAGCTATAGAAATCTGTAATAATTGTATGTGATTTTTTTGATTGTGTATCTAGGGAATGTGGATCCTGAGACCATTTCAAATTTTAGAACATAATGACTGATAGTTTAACCCAGATTAAGGCATGGAATGCAAAATAAAAAGAAATCAAAGAAAAAAAAGAATAAGTCATAAAGTAAGGGTCTCAAAGAATAAATGTGCCATGTATTTTTCTCCATCTACTAACCCTTAAGTTTTGGATGATAAGAGGATAATTTAGCTCTATAATATTACAATCCGAGTTCCTTCAGTAAAGAGAGGTAATGGAAGAATGATGATTCTTAGGGCAAAGTATACTTTCCATTGTTTTGACATTTACTTAATCTATGACTGATGATCACACAACAGAATTTTCTTATCAACAACAACATATGGATTATACTATTTCTCACCTCATATGGTTGTTTTTAGAAACCAGTGAGTTAATAACTATATATAGCATTGGATTAGTATTAAATAAATATTGACTATTTAAGATAGAACACTTTCCGAAAAAGTATACATGTAACTGTCACCCAGATATATAATAAGCAAACATCAAAGATTCATTTATTTTATTAATTAGGGAAAATGTAAGAGTGACTAAGAGGATTCAAGAGATGGTGCATATATGAACATGGAAACAGAGTTCTGGTGTGTGATCAGTAAATGGTCACACAGCACTTGTCAGTGTTTTACAAGGCAATGCAAGCTAAGTTTGGGGGGCTATCTTTTCTACTAGACAGAAATCATTGCTAGCTCTACCAGATAAAAATCTACAAGTTAACACAAAACTCCAGAGTCTGGACCAGAATAAATAATAAATGCAAAGCAAAACAAAGGTGCATTCCCTTTTAGAATTAATAGCTATTTCTCTGAGGAGACAGTGCTTCAGTGTAACAATAAAACGGCACACCATCATCCATTTATCTTAATTCCAAGATTTAAATAATAGTATAATTATGTTCATTAGCAGTGGGAAAGCTTAACTTTAGAAAAGACCTGCAACTTCTCCCAGGTAAAACAGTTTTCTGGGATCCAGGCTGAATGGTAGATCTAGCATTTCAACATAGGAGGTTTGAATGTTAGTGATGAACAATAGTTGCTATTGTGTATTGAGCCCTAGCATTGTATTGTGGACTCATCTAAATGTGAATGTGCATGAACTCATTTAATTCTTGCAGGAAAGAGAAGTAGATTCTAGTACTATATCCCCATTTGTTGATTAAAAATGACTATTTTTCAGTTATGTGGATTATTTGGATTGAGACAAAGTTAAAGCCGTTGGAAGTACGTTTTGCACTGAGAATTAGAAATGTCCACTCAAGTCTGTTATTTGAGAAGAAAAAGCTGGACCTTGAATGGAAAAATACTAGTATTCTCAGAGCTCATTTACTTTGTCCTGAAAAGCATCACAATTAAGATGGGGACCAGCAGTTAGCGTAAAGGCTATGTCGCTGGACTCCCATGTAGTTGACCGCGGTTCATGTCCCGGACCTGGAGACTTAAACTCACACTGGGCACGTGTGCGTGTGCGCCCAAGATCCCGAGAGGAGAATGGCAGAGAAGGGAACGCAGCTTGGCCATCCTCTCTGGGGGGTGATTTCTCGCTTTCTATCTCTCTGTCTTTCTCTGTCTTTCTGGTGAGCGCATGCGCCCTATAGCCAAAAACCTCTCCAAAAAAATATAAAAATAAAAAAAAGCATCACAATTAAGATACTAGAGAGAATACACAGATTATTTGATTTTTGAGAGTCTTCATTTAGTGATTCATATTTTCCCCCTGATTTCCATCCTTTTTTGAATTCTGTTTTTAAATTCACATCATACCAGTTTGATTCATGTCTGGGACTTGAAATCATCTGAGGGTCTCTACCATCTCTACCTATTTAACTGCATTTAAGTATTGACGATATGTTATAGTTCTGCATCTTCAAAGTAATAAAAGTTTGAGATTGATGGTAGGAGTTCTTTAACTCAGCCTGATCCCATCTTTTTTTTTTTCCTAAGACATTTTTTCCACTAGTTAGTTATCAATAATCTCAGCTAGGACAAAAACAGGACCGTTTGTATTGGTGGAATTGATAGTTTCTTAGAACCAGGTCTGTGGTACTTGGGAGAAATTGAACAACAAGAGGAAGGTAACTGTGTCATATCTCTGTCCATGAGTGAACTGAAAAAAAAATAAAATCATATTTCATGTTCAGCACAAAAAGTTTTTGAATTCATAAAATGCATTTTCCACAAACTTTTGAAGACCCTCATATCTGTCTATTTCTCTCTCCTGTGCACTAAAATTTTATGCACATTATAAATGAACACATTTAAAATGATATATATATATATTTTAAAAACATATATTTTAAATATATTTATCATAAAGTAAAATAAAAATGAAAGTAAATAAATTCTAATTTCCTTGCCTGCTACCTACCTCTGACCAGAGTTTCACATTTCATTTAAGAGAGCATCTCTAGACTGTTGCCAATGGTATCTTTCCAAAGAGCTATCCTAGTGCCACTCTCCTACTCAGAATCTTTAAACACACCCAAGAACCAAAGTCCTCCACTTTATTCTGCCTCGCTTTCTATAATACACTTCTCTCTGTTTGGAAGTCCTTTCTCTTGCCTGTCTTTCACCATAGCCATCTATCAACACTAATTAAACACTCCCAAGGTAACACTTATTTTTTTAACAGCCCTTTCCTATCCTGTTCTAATCAATCTCTCTTCTCTATTTTTATGGTAATTACTGCCTTTTTAAATAACATTATGACAGCTGACACTGCAATAGAAATAACAGCATCCTTATTCTCCCAGGGAAGCTCCAAGGAGACAGTAAACTGTGGCTGGCTTTGTTTTCTCAGTAGTTCTTGGTAAACAGTGGCTGCTCAATAATTGGATATCAAATAAATACCTTCTTTGAGAGCAAAAGAAAAAGACTTGAATCAGTTCCCACTTGGATAAATATTTTTATATTCACTTAAGATTAAATCTCAGAAATCACCTTTCATGTTTACCTGATGATCCTAACTGATTCATTTTATTTTTCTGGACTGAGAAGGTGACTTGCAGGTATGCATACCATTGCTACTAAATGGAGTCCTATAAATGGGTCAAGCTATTATTGAAAGAAAAGTTTATACAAGTCTCAATTATTTTCTTCAGGAAATATAATTGAAACATGGCCTCACTCTGCATCTAAACCCTCTATGTCGCTGTGTTTGAAAACGTTACGTTTGAAGCAGTTTAGTAATTCCTAAAGAGCTTTCTTTTATCTCCACTTACATAAAAACGAGCAACCACAACCTTTTTCATTTTTGCTTTTTCTAATGGGTTTAAAGTTTAACATAGACAGTCTAATACACCATCGTATTTTCACATTACGATAAATATTTAATGTTAATGGAAAATGGGCATATATTTTGAACATAAATGTGGGAAAAGTCTTTAAAAAATAGGGAAAGGAGAAATTTAAGTTTCTGAGAGTAATTTATTTCTCAGAATACTTTCCTAGTGCCAATGAATCTGCTTTAAAAAAACTCTTTATGATATGAAATTACCAGTGAACGTCTGTTTAGCACAGGAAGTGAAGACTAGAGAGAGCATCTGCTTTTGAGAAATCTCTTTTCAGGTCTAGAGGAAAACAGTTTTCAGTTCTATTAGTGTCAGGAGCTGATCTGCTACTTTCACAATTCACAAGTGGGATTTGCCTGTTGTACAGATGGTCGGTGAACACGGAAGACATGAGCCATCCATTAGAAGGTTAGCTAAATATGTTAAATCCCAGGACCCTGAGGATGTCAAACTTTCCCCTGGGGATAGTTCTCTGGAAGATTGGGCATGCAGGGACTCTTTCAGGAGCATTGTTTGATGGTTTTTCTGTAACTGAAAAATGATGAAGGAGCCCAACTTTACCCTGGTTTGCAAAACAGATAGCATTATTAGATATCATCAAGGCACAAAGACCTGATTAAACCTGGAAGCGTTTATTATTATTTACCATTTTACAAATTTGGGGAGAAAAATAGTCCCTTTGAAATAAGCTTGAACTACCCAGAGTGAGACATTGTGTCAAAATTAAAAATTCAAAAATTTAAGAGAGAATGGGCACTGAGGTTTTGGTCCTGTATTACATTCACTTGTACCACAAAGGTAACGAGGGACCACGTGGTGGTACACCACTGGATCCCCGTGGGAAAGGTCTTGGGTCCTGGGTTCACATTTTGCGACCTCCCTGAGTATCAGCATGCCCATCTGGGTCGGCTGAGACCGGGCGTGGATCGTGGTGTGAAGACTTTTTTTGGGGATGCCATCCTTGTTTTCTTTCTCTTTGTCTCTCATGGGAGCAATAAGTAAATAAACTAAAAAATTTTTTTCTTTTTAAAAAAAGAAGATAATGAGAATTTCATTCATGCCTGTGCCTACCTGAATTACCAAGAAGATTATATATACATGTGAACTGTGAATTTCATGACTAGGAAGGGGGCCACATTCTGCTTATGGGTACGACACTGAAATAAGTTGAGCTAATGAAAACACATGGCATTAGGGAACTTTGAGGGATTTTCTTTGTCCGTCATCCTCAGACAGATTCAACCCTTGATAAGTCAGTGTCCAGATAGAGACCGAGGACTGACCTGCTACCCTTCTTCGTCCACTCTCGGAAACAAGGAGCTGATTTTATGAACTCCACAGTGCACTTGTTTTGGGCCTGACAAATTTATAGCGCGCCTTGGGATGTAAATTTAATTGACTATCATTTCAGTCTTCGTCATTAGAAAGGTCACTGGAGAAATATACCTAGGGAAATTCTGAAGTGAAATTGTCAGTTAACCAGAGCTTTTCGCTTAACTAAGATTTTATTTTAAGGTCCAGTTTCACTGTATTATGCCAAAAGCCATTGTAAAACTTGATGATGAAACATTTTTCTTTTAAAAATGATATAACATCTAATTGTAATTTTAATTATATTTGATTTAATTGTAATATTAAGGTATATTTTGAAAGGAGGCTAAGATCCTTTTTGCTTTATTTCTTGGCAGCAGTGGAATTGAGGAACCACCAAAGTTGAATGACATTTGCAATTATGCACTGACCACTTACTATGTATTGGGTGTTAAATTCACTACCCTGGGAGGTGTGGGAAGATGTTTAAATATATACACTTTATTTTTCTTTCATATCATAGGATAGAAAAATAAATAATTGGAAATGTGTTTTTTTCAGAGTCCCATTATTTGTATTTGTGTATTAAGTTATTTCTGTTTGACCTATGGATGGCATTTTTATTTTTGATAATTATTTCTTAAAATTTTTGTAGAAGTATCATTATTTTTCCTTTTCCTGCTATCATCACTTTACTTATATTATTCAATAATTCTCCTTATGAGTAACCAAATAGAAAAATAAGTAAATATTAATTTGTTATCTCCAAAGAAACATTAACATATTTGCCTCAACTTACATTCAGTCATTCACTTATTTTTCAACAAATATCGAGTGCTTCTTGCATGTGTATAAGTTACTGGGTACAAGGAAAAATTAAGGATATGTGATATATACACCTGTGTTCTCTCCCCCACCCCTAGAGGGCATGTACCCTCATCAGAGAGAGACAGAGGGAGAGAGAGAGAGAGCGTTTTCCAGTGGGGTGTAGTCACACCAAAATTCCTTCTCTGTTTCTCCATCCTGTCGGTATCTTGGTCACACACACATGCACATGCACCCATTGTGTTGTCCTGTTGTGTTTTTAAAGTCACCAGGTCTGGGAACTATGTCATTGCCACGTGAGATCCAGCTCCCTTAACTACTAGCCACAGGGCCAGCCTGCACATAGCATGCTTTTGAAGAATATCTGAGGAATGTAGACTTTGGGATTTGATTCAACATCCAATAACTGGGACAGAAAGTAAGAAGACATGATAGGGCTAGCAGGCGGTGCAGTGGCTAAGGCAATGGATTCCCACATGGCTGATTGTGATTCAAGTCCCGGACCTGACGGCTTGAAAATCACAGCAGGCGCTGAGTGTGCATTCCCAAAATCCTGAGAGGAGAATGGAAGAGAAGGGATTGCCCGTGTCCATCCCCTTAGGTGGTGATTTCTCACTTTCTCTCTTTCTTTCTCTGTCTCTCTCTCTGGCAAGTGCATGTGCACTATGGCAAAACCTTAAAAAAGAATAAAAGACACGATAGACTACTGTAAAACTTTTTCATAGACTAATGGAAAAGGATCATAAAAGACAGAAAATCGATGTAAATGCTGAAGAACGAGGACAATTCAGATGAGTTAGAGTGGAGTAGAAGGAATTACAGGAAAAGGGATCAACATCAAGCAAGACAGAACTGGGACTGAAGTGGACATCAGAAGTGGGAGCAAAGAAGGTTTATGTGGGAAGAAAAGGGGTTCTTCAAATGGGAAAAGAAGGTAGGAGCCAATTTTGCAAGGCTTTGTTTCTGGCTCTTTCTTTCACGTGGGAAAAGCAATGCTTCTAAAGAATGGTGGTACCAGACACCTCATCTCTTACTTTTTAATCAAAAACTTATTTGTTTTATTATGATTTCTGTTTCACATATATTAATTGTCCACATTGTGACAAAACTGAGAATACTTCTTGGTACTTTGGCATCAGATTAACTGTCACTTGATACATTCTGAGAAACTGTATTATGCTTTCTTAAATAGATTACTTAACACTGAAATGGCCGGATTAGGAAGCCTCATCATCAGCTTTGTAAGACTTTAATAACAGTGCTTTAATTATTTTCTTTAAAAGCTACGAACTCTTGTCTCAGTTACAGTTTTAAGCAGGAGTGAGTTATGCTCCCCTTGTTCTTTTTAAAAATATTACTTTGATAGCAATTATTTTTAAAGCTTTAGTTTTTTATTATAAAAGTGAGACATTTTATTTGTCATTTATTTATTTATTTATTCATTTTAAGAGGTTTTTGGCTTAGGGCATCTGCGCTCTCCAGGCAGAGAGAGACAGAGTCAGTGAGAGGGAAAGTGAGAAATTACCCCCCAGGGGGGATGGCCACACCACAATCCCTTCTCCATTCTCTTCCTGGGATCTTGGGAACACACGTACCCGTGCCTGGAATGGGTTTTAAGCCACTGGGTCTGGGACTTGAACTGGGGTCAACCCTGTGGGAGTCCAGCAATGTAACCAGTATGCTGTCTGCTTACTCCTATTTGTCTCATATTTAAAATGGAGCTCAAACATATTAATTTGGCATGTCCTCTTTTTGTTTTTCTGTAAACCAGTTAAATATGTTTGCTTTAGGGCCCAGCAGATGGTACAATGGTTATGTTGCTGGACTCCCACATAGTCGTTTGTGGTTTGGGTCCCAGACCTGGTGGTTTGAAACTCACGCTGAGTGTGTGTGCATGCGTGACCAGGATCCTGAGAAGATACTGGAAGAGAAGGGATTGTGGTTGTGGCCATCTCCCCTCGGGGGTGATTTCTTACTTTCTGTCTCTCTGTCTCTCTGGGGAGTGCACGTGCCCTATAGCAAAAACCTCTCTAAAAAAAGCAAACAAAAAACATGTTTGCTTTAAAAGAGGTACAGGTTGGGGACAGCAGGAGGTATGGTAGTGACGGTGTTGGAATTGCACATGGACTGCTGCAATTTGAGTCCCAACCTGGCTGCTTGAAAATCACCCCAGGTGCGTGCTTGTATGTGCCCAAAAATTCCAGGAGGAGACTGAAGAAAAAGGGATCATGGCATGGCCATCCACCCTGGAGAGTGATTTCTCACTTTCCCTCTCATTGTCTCTCTTAGGCCAGCACAGTGCCCTGTGGAAAACAAATGAACAAACAAAAAAACCCCCAAGAAACCCAACAAAGTCAACAACAACCACAAACTACTAAAAAACAGTGTGGCTAAATTGGTATCGATGGGCCCCTCCATTTCTTCTGACTTATTTTATCACCTGCTTGGTATCATGTGTGCATTATATCACCAACAAATATTGGAAATAAACACAGCAATTCTCCAACATGTTTGTCATGTCTTTCTGATGTATTTACTCACTGCTGGTTGTAATTTAGATGTCAGCAACATGTTTCTCTGCTTTGAATTATCTACTTTTGTCATTCAAATGATTACCCTGTTCTTTAAATGAGCTTCCATTTACAATCCACAGTGATTTGCTTCTACTTTTTAAATCCCTTTGGGGATTTTGACATATATTGCTATGGATTATGATTCAAGTTACTGTTTATCTATTTTTACTAAAGAGACGTATTATTGCTTCATATTTCTAAGACCAAATACACCAAAATCACTTATAAACCAACCAGAGCAATAAAAGGCCAATGGTGAGAGATTAATTAAGGGTGACATCACTAATGTCCGTCAAGAGAATAATTTATGTATGCCAATAGGGATAGAGATCAAACTTTCAGGCATTCAGGAAGAACCACATGTTGAGAAAGTGAAACAGACAATGAAGCCCACCTTTTCTTAATGATTGGTAGTTACGTTAGGTGAGGGTTTTAATTTCTCCACATCTTTGCAAATACTTATTATTTTCTGTTTCTATTTTTATTTTATTTTTATTTTTGGTTCTTCCTTAACAGGTGTGAGGTGATGCCTCATTGTGGTTTTGATTTGTCTTCCCTTGGTGATTAGTGATTTTGAGCATCTTTTCGAATACCAGTTGGTAGCCAATGTATGTCTTCTTTTGAGAAGTGTCTATTCAAGTCTTTTGCCCATTTGTTGAATCAGATTTTATTCATGTTTTTGCTATTGAGTTGTAGGGATTCTTTATATATTTTGCATATTAACCTCTTGTCCAACATACGATTTGCAAATATGTAAGTTTAGATATTAACCCCTTTTCAGACACATGGTATCCCATTATGCAGGCTGCCTTTTCACTCTGTTGAATGTTTCCTTTGCTGCGCAGAGCTTTTTAGTTTGATGTAGTCCCATTTGTTTATTTTTGCTTTTATTGCTTATGCTTTTGGTGTCATAGCTAAAAACCATTGCCAAGACCATTGCCAATACCAATGTTATGAAGCTTTATTTCCTCTTATGTTTTCTTCTTGCAGTTTTACAGTTTTATATCTTACATTTAAACCTTTAACCCATTTGAGTTTATTATTCTGCGTTGTATAGGATAAGGGTCCATTTTCACTCTTTTGCACAAGAATATACAGAGTTTTCCCAGCAGTATTTTTGAAAAGACTGTTCTTCCCTTCATATCTTGGCATATCTTCATATCTTCCCTGCATATCTTGGCACCCTGTTTGAAGTTCATTTGACCATATAGGTGTGGGTTTATTTCTAGGCTCTCTATTCTGTTGCTCTCTATATCTGTTTTTATGCTAGTATTGTATTGTTTTGATTTTTGTAGATTTGTAATATGTTTTGAAATAAGGTAGTTTGATGCCTCCAGATTTCTTATCCTTTCTTAAAATTGTTCTGATTACTTACTGTCCACACTCTAAGGTAGGGACTGAAATATCGGAGGGCATAAAAGCAGTGAAAATAGTTACAGATGCTAGAGACAGTGTGGAAGGAGGGTGGGAGAAGAGTATAGGGAAGGGATCAGGAAGAAAAATTAGGGAGGCAAGACATTCGTGAGACACAGTAATGTTTTATTACCTATTGATGATAATGTGTATCGTATTCTTAACTGCACTGATCTGAGATGTATGTCATGTTAGGTCAATTCTCTTTACAAGTCAAATGATGTATAGCAATTGAATGTTTAAAAAAATAATAATAATAAAAATTAAATGAACCTGGCCCCCCCCCAAATTGTTTTGATTATTCAGGGTCCTTTGCAATTCCACATGAATTTTAAGTTATTTTTCTATTCTGCATAAAAATGTTGCCATTGGGTCATTATGATGCTTCTATCATAATATTTCATATCAGTAATATTTTTTGAGAGGTTTTAGCTATAGGGCTCGTGCGCTCGCCAGACAGAGAGAGACATAGAGACAGAAAGCAAGAAATCACCCCCCAGGGGGGATGGTCACACCGAAATCCCTTCTCCTCCATTCTCCTCTCAGGATCTTGGGCACGCACGCACACACGCCCGGCATGAGTTTTAAGCCACCGGGTCCGGGATGTGAACCGCAGTCGACTACGTGAGAGTCCAGTGACATAGCCATTACGCTAGCTGCTGGTTCCCCCATATCAGTAATATTATTTCATTGCTTTTCATACATTCAACTTATTTGCAATGATCTATAATTGTCATAGTTTTTAAAATTTTCTTTTGGTGTTTTTGATCTCAAGATCACCACCAATAAAGGCATCTTAACTATTAAAAAAATATTATTGGGGACCAGCAATTGTGGTGGTTAAGGACTACCACATAGCCAACCAAGGTTTGAGTTTTTGACCCAGCAGCCTGAAAATCACACTGGGCATGTATATGCACATGTCCAGAATCCCAGAGGAGAATAGAGAAGAAAGGATTATGATGTGGCCGTCCCCCAGGCAGGTGATTTCTTTCTTTCTCTCTTACTATTTCTCTGTCCAAGGCAAGCACACATGACATATGACAAAACCCTTAAAAAAAATACCATTGAGATTTGGACAGACTTGCTCTGAATTTATAAATTGCTTTGTGTATTATGAACATTTTAACATTATTACATATTCAAATCCATGAACACGAGATGTCTTTCCATTTATTTATGTCTTCTTTCATCAATGTGTTATGGTTTTCGGTATACAAGTTGTTCATTTCTTGATTAAGTTTATTATTATTTTTTTCATGATATCGTAAATGAGGTTATTTTATATCTTTTTGCTGTTCATTGTTAGTATATAGAAACACAAGTGATTTTTGTATATGCATATACTTTCTGATTTAAAAAATGTTTTGACTCATACAGTCAAGCAAACAAAACCAGAAATCATGAAGACCAGGTGGAGAACATACTGGGAGATAAGTTATGGCACGAAGTTAGAGAGATATGAACGTCTAACAGGTCACATAAGCTGCAGTGTCATGGATAATCAGATTCAGGCCTTCAAGAATGGGTTCATCCATCTTCCCTGGGTACCTGCTATCTACTATGTGACAGGAACAGTGATGAGCATTGGAAACACAATAGTGAAAAGTCCAAGGACAGGAGGTCCGACTGAGCATCTGAATCTCTCAGGACTTGAGGGAACTGCAGTGCCGCCGAAATGCAGTGTTAGTTTAAGGAAATAGAAAATTTCAAGAGACAGCCCAACACAGCGATGTTCTAAAGAAATATTAGATAAGTTAAAGGAGCATGGCCATTTGTGTTGTGATAAGGCAGGCACTGGTGACATTGACAAAGGCACTTTCAGTGGATTTATTTGGGGTCAGAAGTTGTATTAAAGAGCTGTGGCAGGTAAATGAAAGGAGAGGAATTAAGTAGAGAGCAGAACCAGGATCAGATTAAGACCTTTAATGCCTGTAAGGATTGGAAAGACAATAGAGCTGTCTTAAAGCTTTTTCTAAATACGATTTTATTTTTCAAAATAACACACAACTTATATGTGTTCTGGAGTTGGAAGAGCTTTCCTGTGCATCATCTAATAGCTCGGTTCTGCCTGAATGTATCGTAATGAACCCTTTGGTATTTCTGTGCCTTTATTTGCTGATGGCATGCTGCACAGCCTGTGTGTGGTGGGGCAGCACCGACAAAGATTCATTGCAGGGAACTGGACTTTAAAGGAAGCGGTAAGAAAAATGGAAAGTGAGTTGAGAAGCCAGGTAACTAGGAGCAGGAAAGATGTTATTTTGTCTTGCATTTGGGGGATGCTCAAAAATATCCAAATATGAAAACTCAAAAGCATATTGTTGGTGTCATGTACCTGAGACCTGGTGAACCTTGAAGCTTGCCCCTGCAAGATCTTTCCTCTAGCTTTCCTTCTGTGTTCTTCTGTCTACCACTGCGATGCCACCTCTTCTCTTCTCTAGCCACTGAAAGGCTGAGCATCTGGATTTGTATTCCATTGTCCCCTTCATTCTGTCCACCCTAGGCTCTGAGATGCATACTTTCCTTCACAGACGTACCTAAATATCAGGAGTGATTTCAATTCAGCCTCCAGTTGGAAGGCCTATTACATATAATCTTGCTTAAGCATACACTGTATACCATTTCTGGGAAGGAGAGCTTGCTATTCTCATTTTCATTTTACAGTTGAGAAACCTGAATCTGGGAATGATTTTTTCCCTCCAAGGTCTTACCCTGAATAGCTAGTGTTGATGGGTTTTAAGTTTCTATTTACTAATACCAAAATCATAGCCTCCTATAGGATAATATCACCTGGATATTGAATTCTCCCAGGACAGCTTGGTGGCACAATGTAAATTGCTTTGTTGATCTCATTCATTCAGATCATAATTCTTAGGTTTGACAGGTAAAGATGCTGAGCTGTGAAGAGCGATGGAAGCCGTGTGAGTGTAGGTAAGGGCACAGATGGCTGCTGAAAATTATGAAATCAAGGTGCCAGGGGTATAAAGAATCATACCCAGACTGTCCCTGTTCTGACTGTTCTCTCGTGATAGAAACTTATGATGAATATATGAATGTATGGCAGCCTTGGTGTTATTATTTTTTTGCTATCATATTGCTATCAAATGCTCTTGGTGTCTTACTTATCACCATAAAAATCTCAATAGATTGTCGTGTTATAGAATACATATGGAAAAATGTCTCTAATGCAAAAGCATAGCGATACAATGAAAAATCACTAATATAGTAGCGAATTCCTGTAAGGATGTAAAAGAGCCCATTAAAGCATTTTGATGATGCTTTTCTGTTGCTTTGTTTTCTGTTTTCACTTTATTTCTCTACAGTTACAAAGAGGGGAAACTACTATTGCCAGCTACTTCAGGAGCTAGGAAGGAGAATGAGTGACAAAGCTTTTATCTTATTTTTTTCTCTCATGCAATCTAGTAATTTTATATGACTTTCAGTTTTTCTTACATTGTTGTTAAAACTTTTTTAATAAGCCATTCGAAATTACCACACAGTAGAAAAATGTTAATTCAAAAATAATCTAATACACAATATTACACAATTCATAAACTTCTTAGTTGCTCTCTTTTTCTTTTAAACTAAATTAAGTGCTTTATTGTTGTGATTAGATATATAGCTAATTACTGAGTCACACAACTCTGGAAATTCCTTCCTGCTGTGCAGTAATTATTTATACTACTTACCTTTCAATGGAAGTAGTTGTGTAATATCAATTGTAGATTCTGAGGCTTCAATTTAAATATTCAATAAGTATTTATCAACGCAACTTTAAGATATGAAAGCCTTTATTAATGTCTTTCTGTAAGTGGAAGGGCAAGACATTCCTACTCAGTCATTAATTAGTAGACCCAAGGAAGTCGGTTAAGTCTAGGAAATTCCATTTTTCCAAAAGAATAGCATAATTGTTTTTTCATGAGTTCAAACATCTTGGTATTCTTTGTGACCTTGTATTAGACATGATGCTAAAAGCAAAATCCATAGAGGAAAAAAAAGTTTATCTCTGACTTTAGATTTTAAGGAATAAAAAGACAAGTAACTATCTGGGATAATGTATTTCCAAATCATCAATTGGAAAAATGATTTGTATCCAGAATTTCTAAAGACCTCTTATAACTCAATAATAATTCCCCCCTTTAGATATTCAATGCTATCAAAACTATGTTCACTAAAACTACTATTCTAATGGAAAAACAAACTCAGGGAGAAGGAGACTGGGGAGTGATTGTTAATAGGTACAAAGTTTATTTGGGGGATGATAAAATGTTTTAAAATTAGATTATGGTGGTGGTTACACAACTTGGTTGTACACTTAATAAATGAACTATATCTTATAGAAGTATTTTTTCAGTAAACTCTTTGACCAGCAGATGGTGTAATGGTTACATTGCTGAGACTCCTATGTAGTAGCCTGCAGTTCAAGTCCTAGACCTGGCAGCTTAAAACTTAATGCCAGGTGCATGTGTATCCAAAATCCAAAGAGGAGAAAGGAGGAGAAGGGATTGCAGCATGGACATCCACCTGTGTGGGTGATTTCTTGCTTTCTGTATCTCTGTTTCTGTCTCTTCGGTGAGCACATGCACCCCAGAGAAAAAGTCTCTCTAAAAAAAATTAAAAATAAGCTCTTAAAATTTGACAAAGAATTCAAATAGATATTTTACCAAAGAAGATATTTGAATGTCTAGAGAACCTGTAAAGATATTCAACATTAGTCATTAGAAAATCGCAAGATAAAACCATAATGAAATAACACAACTCCCACTAGAATGGCTATAATCCAAAATATAGTAATAAGCGTTGGCAAGCATATGGAGAAATGAAATGACACAACCCAGTAATCATCCTAGGTATTTGCCTAAGAGAAGTGAAATTTGATGTTTATAAAAGATGTGTGTGAATGTTCATAGCAGCACTATTCAAAATAGACAAAAAGTAGAATCAATTAAGAATTTCTATCAACCGATGAATGGATAAAGAGAATATGGTCTATCCATATAGTGAAAGGCTATTGAGTTGTAAAAGTGACCTACAGGACCAGTCCCATTTCTAGGCTGGAACTATAACTTAAGGGAAATGGATCACACATGACTGACCACAGTTCAAATCCTGCTCCATGGCTTGAGAAATATGGAGAGGGCATATGTGTATGTGCTTCAAATCCCAATAGGATGGAGATTGAAGGAGAAGGGATTGTGGCATGACCACACCCTTTTGAGAGACACCTCCCCCCATATTTCTAGTGAGAGTACCAGACTTATAGCAATTAAAAAAAATGAAAGTAATTAGTTAAATATGTTGAAATATGAGTACATCCTAAAACATTACGCTGTGTGGAAAAAACAGACACAAATGGTTTTCTATGTGTGATATTTTTTGGTGTGATTTCTTTTATAATAAATGCCTAGAAAAGGCAAATCTATATGGACAGGCTGGCCCCATAGCACAGTGATTAAGGGAGCTGAATCCCACATGGCTTACTGAGGTTGAAATTCCAGCTTTAGTGACTTGAAAAACATGCCAGGTATATGTGTTCACATGCCCAGTGAAGCATCATCATACCCCACGTGTGTACTTTTGCCCCACTCCCACCACCAAGGGAACACACACACAGTCACATATACAGAAAGCATATTAGTGGTTGCCTGGGGCAAGGTGAAAACAGGAAATGAAAATAACAATCTAAAAATAGGTGAAATGTAATGGCATGTAAGTGACACTTCAATAAAAATATTATAATACAACTAAAGTAAAAATAAGCTGAGTTTTGTTTGTTTTGTTTTTAATTTTTTTTTCTTTTTGAGAAGTTTTTGCTATAGGTTGCATGCGCTCGCCAGAAAGACAGAGAGAGAGACAGAGAGATAGAAAGTGAGAAATCACCCCAGGGGGATGGCCCATGCCACAATCCCTTCTTCTCCATTCTCCTCTTGGGATCTGGGCACACACACATACACATGTGCCCAGCGTGAGTTTAAGCCACTGGGTCTGGGACTCGAACCACAGTCGACTACATGGGAGTCAAGCAACATAGCCATTACGTCAACTGCTGGTCCTGAAAAAGTTTTTTAGAGCATAAAAACTACAAGATAAATAATTATAAAATTTTGTAGTTATTTAAAAGGATAAAATGGGATTGGTCAATGAAGAAACATCAGTGTAATTCAAAATCACTTTTATATGTATAGAATATATATATATATACTTTTTATACGTGTGTTTGTGTGAGTGTGTGATTAATAGTCTGATGCTAATCTGCTGTTGCTCTTACATTTTTGCAGTAGTACTGCTGGTTAAATAATGGAAAATCTTCTTAAGAATAATTACAAATGAGTGTGGGTTCTTTTTAAGATAATGAAATCATGTTATCTTGTATCATAATATAGGTGACTCACTATCTTTCTCATATGATTTAATGAAAGATCATTGTTGGTAGAATGATCAATTAAATAACTTCCTGGGGTTTTGTTCAGGGTTAGAAATTAAGTAATTATTATGACTACGAAAGATATATCTGATTATCACAGTGATGAGGATTTTTCTCTCTCTCCTTTTTTTTTTTTTTAGTTTTTGCTATAAGGAATGTGCACTTGCCAGAAAGAGACAGAGAGAGACAGAGAAAAAGAGGTAAAGTGAGAAATCATCCCCCTTGCTCTGGGGGAATGGCTATGCTATATAATTCCTTTTCCTCCATTATTCCCTTGGGATTTTAGGTAAACATACACATGTGCCTGGAGTGTTTTTCAACGCGCTGGGTCAGACTCAAATCGCATAGTCAACCATGTGGGTTCCAGTCACCCTAGCCTCCATGCCATCTGCTGACCCAGAATTGTTCATTTTTATATATTTTATTCTTCAATGCTAATGGTAAGAGAAATGAAAAGTTGAAAGATAAAACTAAATGTTGTTTTATCTTGAATTGTATTTTTCTTATGGAATTACTTTCTCTGAGATGTTAAGAACAGTTAAGAGTTGACATAATTTTGGTGATTTTCTGGGCATGAGACAGTTTATTAATCGAGAGACAGTGATTTTCTGAGACCTAAAGAGACAGCTTTGGAAAGCTTTAGAAGTCTCAAGCTGTGGAGGAAGGGTCTGAATATGGGAGTTTCTCTCCTGAGGCATCCGGAGCTATGACGCGTGTATTTGTGGGTTAGAAGACTGTGGAGAAAGGACATGGCTTCACATCTCTCACAAAGTGCCCTTTCCTTGGCAAGTACCACTTACCCTCTACTTACCTAACTTTTCAAAAAGTAGAAATAAGTTATCCTAACAGGAACATCTCGTTATTCCCCTTGGGAGAAGATGCCCGCTGTTCTCTAGCGTAACAGAACAGCAATCTAGGATACAACCCTAGAAATCGGTGGTCCACTGAAGGGCTTCCCGGGTTGAGTTTTCCAGGTAGTGTAATCCCTGCTTCCCTTGACGTCATTTTCCTAGGCTGATGAACTAGCACATCAAGCATGGGTGCATTGGCGACTTTCTAACATCAACAATACACATATTTACATATAAAAAAAGACGATATATAAATGTGCATTCATTCTATAAAGGGTGCTTCATCAAAATCTGACAGATCATCTATTTTAGGAAGTTTTCTAGAATTTCCTGAGAATAGAACACTGACACTCTTTTGTATGCAACTTTCTGGCAATGAGCATATAGAGATGTGTATTCTATGGGTAGGAAGAGCAGATTCAGCTAGATTGCTGTGATAACCTAACAAGGCCCATCAGTCACTATGCTTTAATTGCTGGAAGGTAAGAGCCACCTAAGGCAAGAATAAATTATGCCCAATTGTTAAGGACAATTATGTGCCTTATCAGCTGGTCAGCAACAAGAGACTAGAATATATGGACCATTAATCTGTATGTGAGCAGCTGTTCTAATGTACCTTCCAGATAGAAAGTGAGAGACCTCTTGGCCTACCCTGTCAATCATCGGCAAATTAAAAGCAACTTAACTGGCATCTTCTGTATTGCAGGTCATGTTTTAAAGGAGAATATTAGGCTAGATAATAGAGGTACATCACTTTCAAAACCAATCAAGAGACTTCGCCCTCCATATTTTCTCATATACATAACGGAAGTATTTTTAGGGAGAAACAGGCTCAAAAATAGGACTTTTTTCCCCAAGTCATCATAAACTTTATTCTTTGTTTTCCTATATTTGCTGGCTTGCTTACTTTTGTATTTCATCCTTGATCCTAAGAGAATAAGAAACTGAGATAACTAAACACATACATATTTTTAAAATGAGGGAAGGATGGAAAAATATAGGTAGGAAAAAAATGATGAATCCACAAGGTTAATTGCTAAATTTGTTCTGTGAAGCTATGTGTATTTTCTAAGTCCAAGTTTTCAAATTACATTTTAGAAAGTTTACCAGAAACCTGTGCAATCTTATGCTTGCAAAGGCAAAGATAGAAATGATTCACATTGTCTTTGTGACAAAAACAATCAGATGATAGGAAAAACCCAATTCCTAATACTGCCACTGGAAAGAAATTCATCATAAAGAGACCATTGTGTTATGTAGTGAAGCATATCATCAATAGCATCCTTATCTATGAATACCGAGAGCATCATGATTTTCTTTTATTTTCATTTCTTATAGCCTCACTCAGTCAGGGATGGCATAGTACCAAAAAGTCGTTAGGTGAAATAATTGGTTCTGGGGAACACTTGGAAGGCAGACCATGTTTCTAATGCACTCTAGGGGAACGGTTTGGCAAAAAGAACCTTAGTAATGCATGTTGGCTAAGTATTACAATGAAAATATGAGCTCAGGGAGGGGCTGGCTGTTTTACATGCACGTAAAGATAGCGTGTCATCGAGATAGGAGCGGAATCCAGGGGTTGGGTGGTCTTTGCGTCGACCCCCTTGGAGAAAATGTGAGTGTTTCCAGCCTTTGTAAGGAAGAGTCACATGGGTATTTGGATATTAAAAAGTGTGCACTGTGGCAGAAACTGGCAAGCTGCTCCCCAATTAAATTTCCCATTTCTAGACATATGGGAAGAACAACATGTCCCAGTGTCCTTTGCAGGTAGATCATGGCCATGGGACTAGTTCTGAGCGTAGAATGTAGCAGGGGTAATAGATATCTTTTGTAGGCCTTGGCCCTGAGATATTTTGTGTGAGGCTGTGCAAGCACTTCCTTTCTTCTGTCTCTGTTCCCTAAGGTGGCCACGAGATGAAGAAGCCTTGATCTCTGAGCAAGCGTATAGGAGGGGCTAGCCAAATAGTTTACATCAAGCTGTGATATGAGCTAGAGGGGACGGCTCTGACTTACACAGATGATTTTGAAAAAAAAAAAAAAAAGAAGAAAAAGCTGTACAATGAATAGAGAAATAGTTGAAAGGCAGACTTTATCAATCATATTTATATTATCATTATTTAGTCTAATATTATTTATCACATTTATTTAAGTATAGTGTAGTTTCAAACTTATTTAACATTTTCTTCCCTCTATCATCACCAGAGTTTTCTGTTTTCAATGTTTGGAAGGCACAGAGATGTTAAATGACCTACACAACTCACAGGGCCCATGAAAGTATCTGTAGTTTGAATTGCCCCCTACCCCAAATCAGTAGGGACTGAATTGGTAACTTTTTTCTATTTGTTACTTAGCAATTTATTTAGGTTGTATATTTTCAGTGGGGCCAATTGTGGTTGTATTATATTATTAAATATCATCCTTGTTTATAATAATGTTTTTCTAGCTAACCATTCATTTCGTCAAAGTTTCCAAGTTTATTTGCATAGAGGGACAGCACAGTATTGTCTCCTGGTACACAGCAGACACTTAGACTTGAAAGGGGCTGTTCTCACCGTTAAGTAGCTGTTTACATGTAGTTGGTCCATTTGAAATTTGGAGTGACAGAGAATATTTCTTTTTTTTTCTCTTCTCATTTCAGTAAATAAGGGTAACATTAGTATGTATAATACGTTTATTATGAAATTAAATACACATATAAAGTGCTTAGAACCAAGTAACAGATAATGTATATCAAGTAATACTAAAATTCCTCAATATTTCTAGTGGGTTTCCTATTTGCCTGATTAATGGTATACAATCGCTCTTTTCCTACTTTTCAAAATCTATCTCGTATTTATCTATCTGAATTGGAGTCATTTCCCACCCCTACACCTCCTTGTCTAGCAAGAGGGAGAGCATCTCTTTTTTTTGGCCAGGGTGGTGGCTAGGGTGGGAGTGGACATGGAGGAAGTGCTGGGGAGATGCAGAGGATCTGACTTGCCTGGCAGTTCCTCTTGTGAATTCCTTCCTGATTGCCACTGATACTTAAATCTTTGAACACAGAGAAGCTATTTTGTTTTTGTTGTTGTTAGAACAGACTAAAAGAGAAATGGATGAGGATGACAAAGACAAGATAAAGTTTTGGAGCCTCCCAAGGAAATTTCTTAAGACAAATTTGTTAGGGAAAGCCTAACAGTATAGAAGTGAGCAGTACTTAATAGTGTTAAGTTCCAGTGTGGGGGGTTTGGATTCTTGATATTTAAAAACATAACATTTATGGCACTTTAGCCTTTGTGGTGAAACTAAACATGGAAATCACTGAAGCCACCAGGTCTGGTACTCGAACCGCGGTTAGCCATGTGTGAGCCTAGCGCCCCCAACTACCCTGCCACCTGCCGGTCTCTAAGAGCAAATATTTCCTAATTTTGTGGTCAACCACCATAATCTTGATACGGAAAACAAATAAATATGTACAAAGTGTACAGAAAAGAAAAAGACCAATATCTGTCATGAACACAGATACAAAAATCTATGAAAAAAATTCGTAAATTGAATTCAGCAATGTAGAAAAAAGATACTAAATCATGACTAAGAGAAGAATATTTGAAGGACTGCAGAGTTGTTTTAACTTTCAAAAATCAAAGTTTAAAAAGTCACATAAGACGGGGGGCCAGGAGGTGGTGTAGTGGTTAAGGTGTTGGACTTGCACATGGCTGACCGTGGTTTGAGTTCTGGACCCAGTGGCTTGAAACACACCATGCGTGTGTGCCCAGGATCCCAAGAGGAAAATGGAGTGGAAGGGACTGTGGCATAGCCATCCTCCCTGGGGGAGTGATTTCTCACTTCCCTCTGTCTCTCTGGCTAGCGCATGCATAGTCAAATTCTCTCTTCAAAAAAAGTGGCATGAGACTGTATCATGGTGCCACTTTTAGAAATATCAGAAACACAAGATATAATTTAAGTATAGCATGTGTGTTCAAATGTATTAGAAAAGTGTCAGGAGAATGACAAAATTAAAATCATAGATGGGGGTTACCTCTTTGGGAAGTGAAAGGTTAGCGTAAGGAGGAAACACAGAGATGCGATGCCAGTGTTACTATTCACTTGCATCGCGCATTGGGGTCATGAGCAGCCAGTTACTATTACACTTCATAACATCCACATTTTTGGTGTGTATTCTTTTATATATATCAAATATATTGCATCTCTTAAAATGGAAAAAAGTATATGTGAATAATAAGAGAAGTTCTACCATTAAAAACTCCTATCCCCCCCTTTTTTGACTGAGATAAATACAGAAATAAAATAGAAATTAGTCTGTCTACTATTTCAGTCAATTACTAAGTTCATATCAATTTAAAACCTTTCAGTGTCATATTTGGCAATAAAAAGAAATGTGTTTTCTTAGCAGGGTTGGGGATCTGTTGCTGGGTAGATGGCTTTTAAGCTAAGAAAATTATTGTTGGAAGAGAGAGAAATTCTGTGTTCTTGAAAGTGTTATTTACCTGCAGACATTTGGTGATTTTGGTTTTAAGTGAGGCTAACATGCTTGACTAGCGGGTCTGAGAGGGTCAGATAGGTAAATAGTGAAGAATCTTGACAGTACCTCCAACAGACAGTCCTGGATATGGTCCTCAGTGGGCAGAGGATTCTTAGGAAAAAGGTGAGCTGGAGCTATCCTCAAATATCTGTGTAATGAGGATTTTCTTCTTCTTCTTTTTTTTTTTAGTTTTTGCTATAGGATGCACGCACTCATTGAAGAGAGACAGAGACAGAGAGAGAGAAGGAAGAAAGTGAGAAATCATCCCTCATGATGGTGGGCCACAACACAATCCCTGCTCTATTCTTCTCTTGGCATGTTGGGCATGTACACACATGTACTCGGTGTGATTTCAAGCCACTGGGTTGGGTCTAGGACTTGAATTGTAGTCAGTCATGTGGGGTCCAGCCTCCTTAACCTCTGTGCCACCTGCTGGCATCAAGTAATGGGGATTTTAAAATAGATATAGATATTATTATTTCAATTTATAATAAATATAGGCATGTATTAAAACTTTCTTTTGAAATCTAGCACAATTTTCCATTTGTATCTTATTACTTATAAGTGCCGTATTAATTTGAACTAGCCACATTTCAAGTTCTCAGTAGGCACTGGTGCCTACCAAATGAATGCATAGATATATCTACAGAAAGCTCAGCAAAACTCATTACAAGCAACCAAGGTTGAAGTAACTATTTTGTGAAAATTAAAGATCAAGTGAGACCAGTTAGTCTTTGATTTTGAAGTATTAATCTTTTTCTCTACCTCAAAGGTCAACCAGATAGTTTACACTGCTGATTTTTGAAATGAGATCTGCTGATTAATCTGTCAGCTGATAGAGAGAGGTGGGTTCTGCAGGCTGGTGTTCCATTTGGATTGACCAGTAAGTACAACAATCAACAACCAAATGGTAATTGGAGAAGTAAATACAATAGAACCCCCAAGGATCACACTGAAGACAGCTCATTTTTCAGGTTGGAGCCATACCAATCCTACAAAGATATAAATATTAAGCACAGGAGGGATTTAGGAGTTGAAATAGAAAAGAACTTTTGGACAAAGAGAGTAGGCAGTTTTTCCACAACGATGAGAATCTTTTAGAGTAATTCAGTATTGGTGAGCAAATAAGGCATGTTTCTCTTTCTACATCCCCAAATAGTACTCCTTCCTCACTTTTTCTGTGATTATCTCTTAATATTTTATTTCCAGGAAAAAAAAACCCACGTAATTTTAATCAGAATTAAATAGAAAGTAGAACTAAATAGTCTTTTTAATGTGTTGATTACTTGCATTGCCTATTGAAATTAGAATGTTGAGTCTTATTCCTACATTGTTAATGGGTCTGTTTTTCTGTTTAGAATGTTGTCTGGATTATCTCTTGCTTGGCTCTGTTATTATTAGAAATTAGATCATAGTGAGCGCTGTTAGCAGAGTTTCTATTCCCACACACTAATCAAGGTACCTAAATCATGATAATCGACCAGGGCTCAGCTCTGTTCCTCCTTTTAGTTAATTAGAGATACAGTCAACACAACTAGATAAAAGAAGAAGAAGGCACTAATTGAATGATGATTTTGAATATTAAAGACTCTACATAATCATGGATTGGCTATTAAGGATAAAAAGTCTGCTTTTACTTGAGTTTCAGAGATAAGATTTGGGGCACTAAAAGTTAAAATAAATTTCCTTAAAATTAACCCTTAATTCTTGTAATGAAAATAACCTTGCTCACTAGTCTTGCACTGTTCACAGTAGCTACATGACATAAATCATGGACTCAGGATGACTGGCTTCTCCCATTCTAACATGTAATGAATTAAAAGAAAGGTACATATTTCTCGACAGTGTCATGCCTTAATAAAAGGTCAGTTTGAGTGAAAGGTCAGCTTATTAGGGCAAAGAAAGAACCTTGCTTTCCCATATACCATTTTAGCTGCAAACTAAGGTAATAGGTGAAAACAAAAAAGCTGTCATCATTTTCTTGGTGAAATCATAAAAGCAATTATATTTAATGGATTTAAAATAAAAGAAATAGATAAAAAATAGTTTGAGAATTAGAGTTATCAACTGCTTAGTGAAAGATTTTTAGTTTTAAGCCACTGTCTTTCTCTGAGGCTTTAAAAACAGACTGCATCTATGTAAAATACTATATTGAAGAACATAGAAAAAGCTTTAGCTACAGAACTGGATATGCTTTCCTTCCTTCTCTTTTACAGACTCCTCTTTCTTTTCTCTTTTTTTCACTGCACACATTTTAAAATTTCTTATTTGCATTTAAATGTTGTACATCTTTGTACAGTATGGCTTTTCAAAGCATGTGTGCAGTGTGTGATGGTCAAATCAATGATAATACCACAGTCATCTTCTTCAATAAAGAACATTGCATTATTTTGGGCAAACCCTTCTTTCTACGGCTACAAAATTTATTTCTCATCATGTCATAGATCAATCTGATGAGGATAAAAAGCATATTTATTTTCTTTTTAATTAAACTTGTTCTGAAATAGTTGTATATTCATATGTGGTTATAGGAAATAATATTAAGAGATCCCATGTACACTTTACTCAGTTTTGCCAATGGTTACTGTATTATAAAGCCATAATACAGCATCATAATCAGGAAAATGATGTTGATACAACCCACCAATTCTACTCAGATTCCCCCTCCCTCCCTTTTTTTTTTTTTTTTTTTGTATAGAGAGACTTTTGCTATAAGGCATGTATGTTCACTGGAGAGACAGAGAGACAGAAAGTGAGAAATCACCCCTAGGGGGGATGGCCACACCACAGTCTCTTCTCCATTCTCCTCTTGGGATAGCATGCACGTACATGCACCTGGCATGAGTTTCAAGTCATCAGGCCTGGGACTAGAACCATGGTCAGCCATTTGGGAGTCTAAAGATGTAACCATTATGCCATCTACTGGTTTCTAGATTTCCTCTTACTACATGTGCTTATGTGTGTGTGTGTGCATGTAATTTCATTACATGTGCAGGTTCCTGTATCCACCACTGCAACCAAGGTACAGAACAGTTGCATTACCACAAAGATCCTTCCTGGTACTCTTGATATTCATATCTACCTGGTTCCCACCCTATATTCCCATATCCAAATCCTAGCAATCCCTAAGATGTTCTCTATTCCTGTGATTTTATTATTTTTAGAAGTTTTTATTAATAGAATCATACAAAATATAACCTTTGAGATGGGCTCATTTCCCTTGAGAATTTATTCAGGTTCTTCAATGTACCAGTAATTTGAAATGAATGTTTCAAATTGTAAAACATTTGTCTACAGATTTGTGTGTGTGTTTTAGAAATATAAAGCAACTTTCTGTGGACTTTGCTATGCTGATTTTATTTTCTTTAAAATTATGAATTAAATAAGAAAGGCAAATATCACTCATTTCATTGAAGGTGCTTGACAAAAACATGTTTTGGAATCATCATTTAGAAAGTGGTTTTGGATTTGTCCATAAAATAAAATTGAGCATATTTGGGATAAAAATTTCTCTGTAAGAAAGGAAAGGTGATTCTAGATGCAGATGGAGAATGAAAATTAGAGGTGGTGTGGGGTTTTCCTTAAGTCAATTTAAACAGAAACTTCCATGGAGATCTCATAATGTAGAGTGAACGCTCTCCCTGAGCAGTATGCACCTGGGAGAATGAAGGCCGGAGGGTTGAGCCCTGCAAGACTCTTCCTTTTTGGGGAGAGGGCACATTTACCTGATTAGTATTATCATTCCTTGTTTCTTGGAGGAAAGTGAATGAAGTACTAACATGAACTGAGTGTTACACTAATTGATGTTCCCCCACTTTCCATGTGGAAGAAAGTGTTAAGAGTTAGGAATGGGATGGTACCAGCAGATGGCATAATGGTTATGTCACTGGATTCCCATGTAGTTGACTATGGTTTGAATCCTGGACCTGGTGACTTTAAACTCATGCTGGGAACATGTGTGTGCATGCTCAAAATCCCGAGAGGAGAACAGAGTAGAAGGGATTGTGGCATGGTCATCTCCCTGGGGGGTGATTTCTCATTCTCTGTGTCTCTGGTGAGCACATGTATCCTATAGCACAAATCTCTCTTGAAAAAAAAAGAAAGAGTTAGTAATGGGGACCAGACAGTGGTGTAGTAGTAACACAACGGAACCCACATAGGAAGGTTGCAGGTTTGCATCCTACTGCCTCCCTGTATGTGTCGTACCCACAAATATCCCTATGATCTGGCCTGGCTGAGGCTTGGAGTGGATTGTGTCATGAAGGTCTTTTGAAATTATCTCCCTCTCTCATAGAAGAGATAAACAACTTAAAAAAGGTCAGAAATGATTGTTCTTATCTATCCCACAATAGCATCATGAAATTAAATATAACAATGCAAAATGAGTGCCATTTGTATTCATTCAGAATACCTAGTGGTGTTTTTGAGTGCTAGGGAGCTCATGACAAACGTATTCCTGTTTGTTCAGCTAAGGTGCAAGACCTTGCTGAGGCGAAAACTTTAATACTACTTTCCGGAGACTTCCAGTAAAAAGTGACATATTCAGAACTTGGAGCAGAGAGAGTTAGATACTTTCAGAGCATCCTTTGTGTCGTTAATAAGGTAGGGAACTCTGAAAACTACTTGAATAGGATGAAAGAATATCACTCTCTTTTAAAAAAAAATCTAGAGATGTGGCCTATTTTAAAAAGAAAGTAAAGTTAAAGCCCACCAATTCCACACAATACCCACTTGCTTTTTTAATATAGCTCTCTTCCTACAAGCAAGTCAAAGGTTTGAATACTTCACTGAACTCTGAAGCTGAACTCATGATAGTAAATCAGGCAGACAACAGTAGGATTAGCTGTGTCCTTTCTACAGTTTTGAAGAGGAAGCAATTCCTAATCTCTGGCTCTGTCTACATATTTAGGGTAGAAACTGTACATTGCCCTTCAGAAGTGGGGACTGTTGGGTTTTTGTGTTAAGGTCATTTAAGTCACGAAAAACAGCTATCTCTCTCTCTTTCTGCAAATTAAACACACTCCCCGTTGTGTTGTAATGGATTTCAGTCCTTTGTAATTAAAGATCCAACTGTTCACCTCCTGAAACCAAGAGCTTTTACCACGTTGTTGCTTCATTTATCTCTGGGGAAAGACACTGATCCACCCATTTGCTATTGGAGTGACGCAGGGCTCTCAGCACTGCTGGCAGTAACACAGTAATAAAAGTGAACAGTAGACATTTTGGAGGGGAACTATTACCTTAACTCTCTAATGAGTTTTGTTTTTCAAGAGCTTTTCAGTAAAAAAGATTTATAACAGAAGAACGCTCCCAGTAAGATGACTGGCTCTTCAGTCTGTTACCACTGTCTGGCGTGATTAAAGTATTTCCTCTCTTGGCCTTTAGCTGGACTGTAAGTCTCCTTTTTCTAGGATTTCCTTTTGCCTTCCATGACAGAATTTCATTTCTTGCTTATTTTCTTCTCTTTCACTTTTAACTCATTCCATGTCCTCTCGTGACCCCATGACAAATTCCCCTTTTACTGTGTCCCGTTTGAGTTTTTCAGAAAGCAGAGCCTAGGGCAGAGGGAATATGTGCTATCACCAAGGGAAATGTGAATGAGTGAGAAGAGAAGGAACAGGGAAGGAGGGAGACCCAAGGTGAGGGTGTGTGTTTCTGCTGATAATGCTAACTTGGTTGAGTGTGATGGGTGGTTATGTCCAGGGACACAAGCCCCTGAGAGGCTGAATAAAACTGCCTTGCAATCAACTTCAAGGTAAACTGGGAAGAATTCATTCCCTGGCTCTCATCTCTGACTGCTCAGATGTTCACCCTATGGGGCTTGCATTTCTGATGATGCACATATGGACAAGTGCATCCCATTGGTTCTCCTGGGGAAATCAACAAAGAAGACCTAGGCAGAAGTAGAGGTGCTGTCAGGATGATGCCTGCAAGAAGCCAACCAGCGTTCATGCAGAGCTGGCTGTCACAGCAGCAGCTGGATAGAAGAGAGTTGAAGCCTATAAGATCTGAAGCCATCCTAAGATGTGTCCAGTGCACACTGCAATCATTTCCTGTAAGTTATTGATATGTATAGAAGCACCACTGAAACGTGTTCTTACAATTGAGGAGGAATTAAAATAGTCTTGGAAAATGGTCTTGAAGCTATGTTCTTATGCTTTAAAAGAATGAGAAGGCACATCTCATGGGGCATGGTCATACTGCAATGTCTTCTCCTCCATCTCTCTTTTGGGATTTGGGGCATGCATGTGATGCACATAGAATATCTCTCAAGTCGCTGGTTTGGAACTCGAAATATGAAGAGAGCCATGTGGGATTCAGCCACTTTGAACATGCCATGAGCTAGCCGCCTTCTTACTATTTATTTGTGTGTGTGTGTGTGTGTATGTGTGTGTGTGTTTGTTTTTAGAGAGATTTTTGCTATAGGGTATGTGTGCTTGCTTGAGAGACAGAGAAATAGAAACCAAGAAATCACCCACTGGGGGGATGGCCATGCTTCAATCCCTTCTCCTCCATTCTCCTCTTGGGATTTTGGGCAGGCACACACATGCACCAAGTGTGTTTTAAACCTCTATGTCTGGGACTTGAACCATAGTAAACTATGTGGGAGTCCAGCAATGTAACCATTACACCATCTGCTGGTCCTACTCTTCTTATGTTTGATAGATCACTAATTTAATTCTCTCTGAGCAATTAGAAAACAGAGATCATACATGATTCATTCTGCATTCCTTGTATGACACATAAATTTTAGTACAAAGTAGATGCTCAATACAATGACTATTAGGCATAAATTATATTTTAGAAATAGTGTGACTTACAAATGAAGTCACTAAAATAATGAGTTAATTTCATGACATAAGTTGGCAAGGCGTAATTAATCAAAATTGTAGGTTCAACAGCTGACATGCTAGATTATCTAAGTGCTTCCCTTTTAATAACTGTCCTTTCAATGCAGGGATCACTGAAGACCAGGTGTCCATTTTCATTTGATTAGTCTGGTCTGTTCAAGCCCAGAAGTCCTAGATATGGAGAGATATTGGCCAATATAGGAGCTCAAAGGTACTCCCTATAGCTCAGACAATAGTCACTTATACTTTTTTGTATTGATGCTGCCTTAGGAAATGTTATCTAAATGGTTCACTAAGAACAGTAAGCTATTATAGGCAAATTGAAGGTTAAAAATAATCAGTACATAAAGGCAATGCTATATTGAACCAAATTTCCTGACTTTCTTCTATTTTGTTGCTATTTATAAAAAAAAGTTATTTACAAAAAATATTTATCACAGGTAGATAGACTAGTTGTAGATTGAATGTTAAGAAATATTTGCCTGTTACTTAAAAAACATAATTGTCTCTATTTCTGTAGAAATATTAGCTTGTATTCTAGATAAAGTACAACAAAATGTTTTGCATCTCCTTCCAGTGAAATTCAAGCAACTGACTTTTCCTTCCCAAATCTGATAATAATACTTTTTATTTGTATTTCTTGTGCTCTTTAAAATTTTTCTTTTGTGAAATACGTTCCACATTAATTTAGAGATATAAGACTTTTGAAATCATCTTTGAATAAAGTTTAAGATAGATGTCTTTTTTTATTTATCCAGTAGTAGAAATAAAAGCCAAACCAACTTGTATTCCTACATCTCCATTTAAAGATTTAATTGTCCATAAAATCTGCTGAATCCATTCTCCATTTTATAAGAAGATTACTTTGTTCTGTTTCTTAATTGCTGTTTTAGAAATGAAGTAGTGAAAATAAGTATTCATTTTGATGGGGCACAAACACCCAGAATGAGAAATACAAGTATTAAGATCAGAAGGTCCACTTTTTCACTAGTCCCAGTATTCACATCCTCAGTTAAGGGACTCTGAGGTTTTTCCCACACAAGGAGTAGAATGTATTTTCCTACTCCTTGATTCTGGGTTTTACCATGTAACCAAGAGAGTTAGCTGGAAGACACATACAGTAGGCCTTGTACATTTCACCTTACCTTCCTGTGCCTTTCACACTGCTTTGAGGATAATGTACCCAGGCAAGGGTCCTGGGGAACAGGGTAAAATCACAAGAAGCAGAGGTGTCCAGCCTATGACACACTTCTCAGTTAGCCACAGACACCTGAGAAGCCACTCAAGATTTGCAAAGCCCAGTTCAGTCAACCAACAGAGCTATGATACAAATAATTCTTCTGTAGAACTAACAGATGTTAACATAAGAAATTGATATTATGAATACATATCTGCTCTCCATAACCATCACAAACTACCTTTAAAATATGAGCATTATTGTCAGTATGTCGGTCGAGTGGCATTTCTCCAAAAACGATAGCTATTATATTACATTTTACATTATGTCATGACTTTCCCAACAACCCAATAGTACCTGTAGCTACGATATGCCTGGCATTGGAGATATGGTACTTTCCTTTCTTTGTTGAAGGATTTTTCCAGCATGTACACCTAATTTTATATGGTACCAAAATAAATTCAATTTTATTCCATTCTACTGGGAATCTCGAAGTGCTGTCCTTCATGGTAGCCTGGACATCCTTAGCAGAATTTTGCAAGTTTACGTAGAGGATTTGTAGTCTATCATTATTCAGACTAGGTTTTAATGAATTAATCTGATGGATTTATTAGCCTCTTAATGAATGTCTGTTTTTCTCTAGATCTAAAAATGTAAATGTGAAGGGAATAACTACTACTGACTTGCAGAAGAATGTAATATTATTGGTGGGAACAAATTTAAATTACCTTTTAAATTATAATTTCAAATTTACATATACTAGTCGTCCATATTTATGGGCCACAGTGTGGTTTTTCAAAACACATGTATGGTGGGAACCAGCAGTTAGCATAATGGCTATGTCACTAGACTCCCACATAGTTGACCGTGGTTCGTGTCCCGGACCCGGTGGCTTAAAACTCATGCCAGGCGCATGTGCGTGTGTGCCCAAGATCCCGAGAGGAGAATGGAGGAGAAGGGACTGTGGCGTGACCATCCCCCCTGGGGGGGTGATTTCTCGCTTTCTGTCTCTTTGTCTCTCTCTGTCTGTCTGGCGAGCGCACGCACCCTATAGCGAAAACCTCTCAAAAAACTTAAAAAATAAAACAAACAAACAAACAAAAACACATGCATGGTGTGTAACAATCATATCAGGGCAAGAAACACATCACCCATCTCAAACATTTATCGTGACTGTTGTGCACATTTGAAATCCACTCTTCTTGCTCGTTAAAGACCAATGATCTTTGTTGCACTATAGTACTCTGTAGCTCATTTCTCTTATCTCCTTGCTCTCCAAGTTTTGCCCATTCTCACCCCCTTCCCTTTCTAGCTTCTGACATCCACCATTACCCTTTCTTTCAATGGAAATGTAAGCTAACCTTTATGAAAGAATGTGAGAAATACGAAGACTCAATGTCATTTTGGAGTTTGCTAAAATAGAAATGCTTAGATGCCAGGAACGGTGATATTTTCCAGAGATATTTGACATGATAAAGTAGTTTTCATGTAGATTGAAATGAATTCTCTTTTAAAAATGTTTAAAAGAAAATATATGTCCTAGATTTTAATTTCAACACTATTGAAAGTTTTCAGTAAGAATTAAAAAAAAAACATACAAACATCAGTCACAAAGAAAAGAATTTTCTTTCTATTTATTTATTGATCGACTCTTTTAAATTATTTTATTTGATTATTTTTAAGTTTTTGCTATAGGGCACGTGTGCTCACCAGAGAAAGAGAGAGGGTCAAAAGGAGAAGGCGAGCCACCAGGTCTGGGACTTCAGCTGTGGTCGACCATGTGGGAGTCCAGCACCTTTACCACGATGCTGCTTTGCTGGCCCCTACTTACTTATTTTTAAATATTTACTTCCTGAATATTTGTTTTCCCTTGAAATGAGCCTGTTTTAAGACCTAAACAAATATCTTGTTCATTGTAGAGTCTTAGAAATAATCTCCCAAATGAATAAATCATGAAGCATCATATCATTTGTAAGGTACCTACCGTTGTTCATAGGATAGTCAATGTTTTGAGAGAAATGTTTTAGGGCTCCAAATGTGAAAAACAGATGCTATCAGAAATTGTGCCCAGATCCCCAGGGAGTGGAGCCAACACCATTGTTTAAAATTCACCGCCGTTTCTTGCTGCTCAGACATGGTACTAAAGAATTCCTCAGGAGTGCTCGGGCCCTTGTTTCACCCGCTGCTCAGTCATGTCACATTTAACTGGAACTTAGACCTAGGAAAACCTTTCTTCCCGCCCTCTATTTAAATTGCTTGTAGATAAAATGGAACTCCTCGTTTCCTAAGCCATAATAGTAGAGCCCATCACCGTCTCCTCTTGCAGAAGTAGAAAGAACCTGATGGACAGGTTAAATTAGAGCTCCTGAGTCAGGTTACCTGAAGTCAGATCTGGACTTCACCACTCACTAGCTGTGTGACCTTAGCTAACTTACTTAACACTGTGTTCCTTGCTATTGTCACCTGTAAAATGGGAACTGGAAAAAACAAATACAAAAACAAAAACCCCAAACCCATAGATTATTGTAAGGCCTTAATAGCCGAAAACACGCAGAGCACATAGGACAGTGTGGTTGAGGGTAGAATAAGCATTCCATAGAAGCAGCTGTGATTTTTCCCTCCCCTGTGCCCCGATTGGAGTCCCCAACTTCTCCTAGTATTCTGGGATTTTCTCCTTCGTAACAACGTACAGATTGGGAGTTCGGGTCTATGTCCATTGCTTTGGGTGAATATTTTTTAGTTACCCTTCTTGGTAGCTTAACAACAAGCAGGCACATCTCCCTCGTGTAAAAGCTGATGGGAAAGGACACAATTCAGTTTCCCGAGCAGGGAAAAAGCCACAAAGGAAGAGGAGTGAAGCTGCTTCCATGTTCTTTTCCTGCAGGCAGCCTCACCATCGTATCTACTCAGGGAGCTCAGAGAGAGAATTTACAGCCTGCAGAAGTGGTCAGAGCATTTCGTATCGTAATTCAGCTGCAGAGACTCAGAAACAACACACGGTTCCTAGTAAATGTTGCCTCCTTCACTGATAGGGGTAGGCTCTGGAGACTCCTGTGAAAGAAAACATAATTTGCCTGGATGCAAAATGCTTCCGTCTGTTCTCTCCTCGAAACATCTCCCACTTTCAATGCTCTTTCTGTTTTATTACACGAGGGAAGGAAACTCAATTGTGTGCTAGTGTGACTCTTGTGATGACGGCCTCAATTCGCTTTCGTTATTCCTGGCTAAGGAAGGTCTGTGCCACATGACAGAAGCAGTGGGACTCACCAGCGTCCTCCGTGGGGCAAATAACACAGTCCTCAAGGGCCATATCCTAAATACCTTGAAACCATGAGTGGTTTTGTGAGCTAGATTGGTACACAAAATATACCCACAGCCAAATATGTCTTCTTCTCTTACAGTGCTGGATTTGAACTGAGTCATCCAGCTTTTTCTCTAAATCACATGCCGGTGCTGGTAACAAGAAGAGATCCTGAGGATGAGGGCTGTGTGCTCTAGGGCTGTCAGAAATTGCTCTATGGTCCAAAATATGTTTTCTAGGTTAAGTATTGAGGCCCTGAGGATGTCAGTAGAATCAGAAAGAAAGAAATCAAAACGCTCTCTCTTTAACACAGGGCACCTAAGAATCATGTTATAACCTTGCTAGATTTAATGAAATAATTTATGCTAACATCTCAACCTGAAGAAATAATTCATAGATTTATGCCTTCGATTAGAACTCAAATGATGAACAGCGTGGAATCCAGAAATCTGTCCTTACGCTCGTCAGAGGCCTTGTACCTGGTTGGTGGCCAGAACCTCTATTACATTTTGTCACAGATCATAAAATGGGCCCGAGTGTGTCCTATATCCACAACATCCAGTGGATGGGATGCACTGATGAAATAAAGATAAAAGCTGACAATTCCATCTTCTGGCGAGATTCTCATTGCAATATATTCTTCATTCTTAAATGCTTTGGTCCAAAGTGTGAGCAAGGAAAGAAGAAATGCACAGCCGGCAGAGCTAAAGCCTGTTTTCTGACTGCTCAGTGCACGCACATGAGAATACACGCATGCACACGTACACCCACTCCGGTTCTTTATCAGTTTACTGCGATCATTCCCTTATTTCAATTTTACCTTCTTTCATTTAAAACGATGCATGAAAAGTAAGTGTTCAAGGATAAAAGAAGAATTGTTACAAATAAAGAACACAGAGATGTCATTAGTGCAGATTCCCAGTCATTGCAAAATAGTTCCATCTTTATTTCTCCTGGGAACTGAAATTGATCCCCTGACACAACACAAGAAAAAAACGAGACATATTTATGCTGGCAGAATTAATTCAAGCTGTTGTAATGAGCAGTGATTGAACATATACAATAAATAAATAAATAAAACAAAAAGTGAGACATGCAGCCCTAACACAGGACAACCAAATATGCAGAAACACTAAAAAAAACTACATTTTAAAGTTTAATAGTGTTTTTAGAAGTGAGACTAACCTATTCATTATAAATACTGCATCTTTCTAATATAAAACTTACAAGTCACTATGAAAGCTTGTTAGACTTACTTGCAGATAATTTTAATATACACACACAATTAAAACAGATATTTATATATGTCGATACAGATCAAACAGTTCCAGGATGCTTTAGATATGTTGCAGTTGGCCTTTCTGTGAAGTTACTGTCATCTGCTCGAGCTTGCTTCTCGTTATTTCTTAACATTTGTAAGGGATTGGCTCACTAGTGTGGCTGAAAGAGATGGAAAAGAAGTGCCTGTATGAATCCAGCCTAAGTTTCCTCTAACTAGACATTCTTTGTTATGCTCCATTATGCCACCCTTACAAATTCTCTCAGCGGATTCATCTTTGAAGTCAGCTGATAGAACAGGCATGCTGCAGGTTGCTATGATGCTGGCTGCTAAGGAGATGTTGGCATTTGTGGCTATAAACATGACCGCCTAGCCTCAACGGCGCTCTTCATCACAGATCCAGGAAGGGAAGAACCATGTGACAGCAAAGCAGTGTCCAAAATGGACACTTTCTCAGCTGGAGTAGCAGTGTACAAATGCTGCCATTCTCATCACATACAGAATATGATAACGTATCTTTGCAAATGTTTCCATCTTCAAATCGAAAGAGCACACGTAGAATTTAGTAATTTTGTATTTCTGCAAGTCAAATGCTCCTTAGTAAGAACCAAGCAAGGGGGAGAACCTTAACTAAACAAAAGAAATCAGATTATACAGAAGTTCTGTTTTTTTAAAGAATTATTTAATTTAATTTTATTTATTATTTTTAAAATTTCACCAAAGACACAGATAGAGAGAGAGAGAGAGAGAGAGAGGTCTGGGACTTGAACCATGGTCAACCATGTGGAGAGTCCAGCGCCATCAACCACCATGCCACCTGCCAGCCCCTATACACAAATTCTTAAGAGAAGACAACTTTTTACTGGAGCCTGATTCCCTGGACTCCGGGATACACCTCCTGAGGTACATCACCATGAACAGCTGTGACACCTATCATTTGGCAAAGACCAAGTAGATCCAGCTCGCTTAACAGAGAGGAGCAGCTGCCACGAGCCAGCCCATTGTTCTGTGGTACTAGGAGCAGGCAGGGCTGAGAGACAGAAAAATCCAGCTCGGTGTTCCAGGTTTTAGTTTGTAGATTAGGATGAGAAGAATTGCAACTCATCTAAAGGGAAGTTTTGTTATTTAAAAACCCCATTTTGAAAAAATGGTGGCCTGAGGTTAATTCTATCCTAATGACCTCTTCAGAATATTGTGCCCTTTAACAAAATATAAAAGGCTAAGTGATGCAACCCAGTCCAACTCACGTGTGACCATATAGACCAGGGGCCAAGGGCCACGCTCCCTGGGGACAGTGGGATTGGCTGCTTGGGCGCTCATGGCCCCAGAACATGCCATAGTAGTGATGTGGTGAACACAAGGCCCTGTCTTTCTTTCTGTTGGAACTGGGTGTGTTCATGGCGGTTACTAACGTGTCCCATCATGAGTGTATATGAGAGGTGTGTGTGTTGGGGGTCGGGTCCATCAAAGGAGCATTTGGTGGCCAGCGGTGGTGACACAGCAGTACACACTACTCCATGATGCTCGGGCTATGTGGGAAGGTACCAGGTGTCCCGGCCCCTCCCTGTACTCGCTGTGAATACCTGTGTCTGTGATCCCGGCTGACTGAGCAGGCAGTGGATCATAGTGCACACACCCCATTAGAGGTGCCTTTCTTTCTCTATCAGAGGAAGAAATAAACACGCTTTTTACAAAAAGATGACCACTGGCTATTTGCCAACTAAGTCATGGGGAGGCACTTCTGGATCTCACTGAAAAAATCCTCATCGCTCAGTGATCTTAGACTAAGAGCTGGGCAGTCCATGGGCCAGACCTCAGCAGGACTCACTACTTTTAGATGCGTGTGGGAAAATTGTATTATTTTATTCAGAAATTTTGTTGTGTTTTTTCTTTTTCTTTTTTTTTTTTACATTATACATAGGAGAAAAGTGTGTGTGTCGGGGGGTGAGAACACACGTGTGTGGGTGCTAAAAAGGCAAGAATAAAATGTAGTAACATTTTTGTTTGCTGAAATTATTTTTTTTGGGGGGGGACCTCAGGTAAACATTGTGGGGCAGTCCACCTGGTTGGCTGGCCCCATGGGCCCCTGACCTTAACTGGGCACATCACAGCATGCCTGCATGGACACGTTGATCCCCAGGTGGATGGGCACAGAAGAGCCATCCAGGGTCCTTGAGGAGACTGACATGAGAACATGGGAGCCCAAAGGTGCAGGAACATCTCCTGGCTGTAGGGCAATGGCCATGAAAGTGAAGTGAAATAGAGGTTTGGTGATCCAATAAATCTGCTGGGCCTCATGCTTCGTCCAAGCTTGGGCTGACCAGGGGGGTGCCCTAGCAGATGACCTGCTGTATTAGTTCTCTATCGCTGCTGTAACAAACTCTCACAATGTTAGTGGCTTAAAATGGCACAAATTCATTATTTTATAGTTCTGGAGACCAGAAGCCTGAAAGCAGTCTTATTTGGAGGGAGTCAAGTTGTCAGTAGAACTACATTCATTCAGGAGGGAGAGTCTAAAGGAGGATCCACTTCTTTGTATTCTCTGTCTCTCGGAAGCTCATGGGACTTCCCCCCACCTTCAACATTAGTATTCGGTCATCAGGGAAGTCATGATGCATTTTTATGTGTTTTGCTATACAAAAACGCATCATGGCTTCCCCAGGGACCCTGTAGTATAGTATCTTTGTCTCTCTCTCTCTTTCTTTTTACTTGCAATGTTCACCTTCCCTGACACACCTGCGTCCTTCTTATGAGGACCCTTGCAGTTAGATTGGGCCTACCCATTTAATCCAGGATAATTCCTCCATTTTACGATTATTAATCATGTTTTCAAAGTCCTCCTTGCCTTGTAAGATACCACACTGACAGGTCCCAGGGATTTAGACACAGACAGCTGTAAGGGGCATTACTCGCCTTCCACATCTATCTGAGTTGAGGCATTGTCACTTTTATTCCAGGAGAATCCTGATTAAAGCACAATGATTTGCTTTGAGATTTTCTTTTCTTTTTTTTTCCCCCAGGTCGTAAGCTTATTTACAAACATATGCTATGAGTTTAAGAGTTTGATCCATTTTTCAGAGATTGGGACTGCACCTCTTACAACGTTCATATCTATTAAATAACGGATGAATTAAAATAGCCTTATTTCTTAAGCTGTTGGTGTCTTACTGTAAGGAAAGGTGCAGCAAATCCAGATCCAAAGTGCAAAGTCATTCATGAGTAATCACCACTTGCTTTCTTCGGGCCCCCTTCACAGTGGCTCCTACGCACCAAGGAGGTCACGAACCTCCGGATGCTCTGTTCCAGAATGGCACTGCTGGAAGCGCTGCAAGACACGATGCGCAGTCCCAAGGCGGAAGGAATGGCGGCACCAGCATCGCAGCAAGCCCGCCTTTTCTCAGGACCTTGTTCTGGCTACAAGGACCAAAAGGGCTGAGATTTTTCTTTGGAGGTCAAACAACTGTTAACATATCCCTTCCTGCATTTAGTGCATATTATAAAATTTAAGAAGCGGCATAGTTAGAAGAAGTGACATTAAAATGTGAATTATTTGTATTTTAATCCTCACTAGAGAAAGTGATGTATTTGCTTTCAGGCTTGGTTTTCTCATTTATAAAATATACATAATAGCTCCTAATTTGCCTGATTCATAAGGTTATTGGAAAAATCCAATGACAACAAAAACATGAATTCATACTGCATGCATCGAGAAAGTACTTTTATTACTTTATCGTACGTAGGTGTTGTCTTTTAGAATAATTAGTCATTCACTCACCAATATTAACTGTAGTTTTCAAACATGGCTCTTGCTGGAATTACTTTTCTATATTGCATTTGTCTAATGAACAAAAAAGATATGCAGTTTCTCTCAAGATAGAGAAGATAGAGAATATTTGATCTCTCCTCTGTTTCAAAAATCTATTGGGTGATAATAAATTAAACAAAAGAAATTACAAATAGAACTAAAAAAATCTGTTTGGGAAGAAACCACAACAAAAATAGAAGGAAAAAATATGAAGTTAATGGATTATGGAAATAGACACATCCTTACATACAAAATGGGGAAGGTGAGTCCAATGTTGCAAAACCGACTTCGAGATTAGAGAAGGGTGAGGAACTAAACATTCTCTTTCAAAATGAGGGAGTTTAAAGCTTCCCCTGATGTCCTGTAACAGAATCTGGGACGACTTACTCCATGTCGTTCAGAGATGGGATACAGGAGTGTGACCAGGCTGTAGGCGAGACAGAAAATATCTCTGAGGAGATCAGCACCTCAGAATGACAGGAAAGGTGCCAAGGAAGGAAAAACTACACAGCAGCACATTTTGCAATTCAGACTTCAGTTTGAGGGGATGGGCTGTGTTTGACTTAAGAGGAGAAGGTAGAAAACAGTCTCCAGGTCAAAAATGAATGAACGGAATTTTGCTCTAGAACACTGACATCATGGATACTGAAACTGAAGGGAAATGTACCTGCAAAAGAAGAAGTAATAACTTTTTTTTAAGGTTTTATCATAGGGCATTTGCATGCACCAGACAGAGAGAGGGAAAGTGAGAAATCATCCCTCCATTTTCCTCTTGGGATTTTGGCACACATGCACATAAACCCTGCATGATTTTCAGCTACCACAGCCAAGACTTGAACTATAGTCGGCCATGTGGGAGTTCAGAACCTTAACCACCATGCTACTTTCTGGTGCTTATATGCAAGTTTATTTATCTATCTTTTAGAGAGAGACATAGAGAAAAAGGAAGAGAAAGAGACATGCCCAGTGGGTCCATATGCCATGATTCAACTTCCAGTTTTAACCAGCCCTACCCACAGGCATGTGTAATTACTGTGCCCAAGAAGTGCCCAGAGAGAGAGGGAAAGTGAGAAATCATCCTCTCATTTTCCTCTTGGGATTTTGGGCACACAAGCACACATGTGCCAGAAAGCAAACCCCAGATCCTTCACATGTGAGTCCAGCTACATTATCGTTGCTCTATTTCCTGGCCCCTGATACTATCTTAAAATGTAGGTTTTAAGTATTATTATCTGGGTATGAAGAATGCAACAAATAAGAAAATAACTGCCAGTGAAGTCTTCGTTACTCAGTTCCCAAGAGGAGGGGGTCATGCCACTTTACGCAGGGCCACATGGAGAAGGACCAGGGTCAGTCAGGAGGCAGAAGGAGCAAGGAGAGAATACTCACAAGAGCTTTTATCCTGATTTCTGTTGGAAAGAACTAGTAGAGGAGGGTAAGTAGATTTAGGAGTGGCTAGTTTGAATAATCTCAGTTCCAGGTGTAGGGGCTGCCCTTGGTCATAGGACAGGGAAATACTCCCAGGAATGAGAGGTGTCTGAGAGTCTCACAGAAGAGGTAGTTGCGGTATGGACTTTGGGTTGGTTGGTTTGCATAGGGAAGATATGTTGTGAATGAGCTCTCCCCTATTTCTAGGAATTACCTCACCTTGGGAGGGCCAGACTGCCAAGGTGAGCAAGGTTCCAGATCTCAAAGAATCAGAAAATGTAGGAAAATAAAAAGAGACTGAGAGGAGGACTCTGAATAGATTATGAATTGCAGTCTAGAAGAAGTGGTTGCCATACTATGCCCAAATTGTTATTGATTATGTTCAGATCGTAATATTTATTTAACTAAAGTCTAATAAAATTACATTGTATATTTGGTCATGAAGTTACAGGAGAATACACTTTTGACAGTTTCACATTGTAGTGTTCATAGGAAATTGTTCTTTCTTAAAATGAGATTTTTCTATGAAGGCTCTACCGAAAGGTTTTCAAGGCAGAATGTTGGTAATGCCGACTCTGAAAATTTGTATTTTACTCTATGTAAATTAATACCTGAACACAAAGTAAACCTAATACATTTTAATAACAACAAAAAAAAAAACACGAAAAGAAATACATAGATGGATGTGTTTTCATGCCAGTGCCCACAGAAACTCCAGGCTCATAAGAATTTGCATGTAATTGGAACCTGGGATGTGTGAAAAATCTGGCTCCCAGCCTCAGGGATAAAAGGGAATTTAGGATTCCAGGCAAAAAGGTAAAAGACAAAGGGAAGGAATATTTATTAAGTCAGTGGGAGAGCTTTTCATCCAGACGTTGTATCATAAACAATTGAACTTACTCTGAACAATAGACTTTTTCATTTGTTAAAATAAATGCCTTTGATATTGAGAATCTTGGAACTGATCATATGCAGTGGAAGAGAAAGGCTGAGAAGCAAAACTAATTTGTTCTGCAGAAATGATTGGTCAGTTTATATCACTGTGTAGACTATATAACAATGAGATAACTATTCAATAAGCTAAATTATTTCCTTCAGATACTTGTCAACAGAGTTAAAAAAAAAAAAAAACCCTGGTACCATTCTGCAGGGGGCCAGTATTATTTCAAAATAGCTATCGGTTACTTAAAGGAAGGCATTGGAGATGTTTCTCATTAAAATCACAAATGGCACCATGTTGGGTATGAGAACCTACCATCTGCAATACAGAAAGAAGATTCAAAATTTCCTTTATAGATTGGAGAAATGAAATGAAGCATCAAAATAGGATGAAATTGAAGAGGACACCATTGGCTCGTTGTGCATTTCCATCATCACAGTTTCTCATCTAGAAAATAGGCAGAGAGTCTCTATAAACGGAGGACAAAGTCCCCAGCCACAACATGCTAGCTGCATGGAAATACCTGACATGAAATCATTATAGGCTGGACTTGCTTTTAGGTGCCAACGTGCACTGAGTTGTGTTTTTTTATTTATTTTTTTTTAATAAAAACCCATAAAGTAAAGTTCAATTATTGTCGAGGATAAAGTTTCCTCTATTTTCAACAACTTAACAAAATCTTTAAGGTAATTGGTATCTCTCACTTTTAGATCTATGCACTTGTTTTGGAGAGTGAAAGGAAAAGATAATTCAAAGGTTTAAAGTATTTGAGAGCAAATATTTACTTTTTTTTTTTTTTGAGAGGTTTTTGCTATAGGGCGCGTGTGCTCGCCAGACAAACAGAGAGAGACAGAGATAGAAAGCAAGAAATCACCCTCAAGGGGGATGGCCAAACTCTAATCACTTCTCCTCCATTCTCCTCTCAGGATCTTGAGCACACATGCACACGCACCCGGCATGAGTTTTAAGCCACCGGGTCCGGGACGTGAACCGCGATCGACTACATGGGAGTGTCCAGCGCCATAGCCATTACGCCAACTGCTGGTCCCTCTATATTTACTTTGATGAGATCTCAATTCCAATCACTTACACAGAAACCTAGTCAATAAATTAGTCTATGCAGGAACATGGGGAATATTCTTAAGAAGGAATTAATAGGATATAAATATTTGGCATGTGGGAAGAACATGTGTTTCCATGTATGTTTTAACCATGAGTCTTCATGATCATTTATGTTGCTTAAGCAACTTCTCAACATTATCTCATTTGCTCATTGTTGAACTTAAGTAGGGGAAGACAAGGCAGATATTGATATTCATTTAAAAATCAACTTGCGGACCAGCAGGTGGTGTGGTGGTTGAGGTGCTGGACTACCCCATTGCCAACTGCTATTCCAGTCCAAGACCTAGTGGCTTGAAATTCACACTGGCCACGTCTGTGTGCATACCCCAAATCCTGAGTAGAGAGTGGAGGAGAAGGGATTGCAGCATGTCCATCCACCCTGGGGGATGATTTCGTACTTTCCCTGTCTCTTTCTCTAGGAAGCACACACACCCTATGGCAAAAACCTTTAAAAAAAAAAAAAAAAGAGGAATTTGGAGCCAATCAGAGGTAAACAATGATGTAAGAAAGGTGTGCTACTATGAAAAAGGAAAAAGTACACTAAATAATAAAATAGGATGAGCTTTTGCATGAATTTTGACACTAACTAGAAGGATGAATGTCGCTTGGTATCCTTGGACCTTAGCATTTGCTACTGTCACCCTTACCTACCAAATCATTTCTAAAATTCTAATAGTTTGAAATGTCCTAACCATCTCTCTGCCTCCAAGATTCTCACCATCAGTGAATCCTCCCTGGCTCTGTAATTCATGTAAGCATAAGACTCTTACCATACACACAGTGGGAGTGTAGTAAATAGGAGCTATTAATGCTGTTATTGGTATTATCATTCATTCAATAAATATTTATTGAACACCTAGGTTGACTCTGCTGTGTGTTAGATTCTAAAAGGAGAAGACATATAACACACAGGTGTGATTTCTGTCTGTATAGATCTTATGCTCTAACGGGGTTACAAAAACCATCTATTCAAAATCCAGTTCTCCCTTTTATGCTGCGACAGCTGCTCGTCTTTTATAAGATAAAGTCCAATTGCTCTGACGTGTCATGCAGGGCCTTCCATGAGCAACCATTTCCGGATGTCAGCCTGGCTTCCTTCCACTTGCTGTTGTTAAATTTCAGCTTGCAGAGCACCTTTGGCAAATCCCTTGTCCTATCTGCAAATGAATGGTGTGGAATCTCCCCTTGTGCCTTTGTGTGTGATATTTCTCTAACTTGGAATTTTCCAGAAACAGTATTAAACTGACTAACTGCTGCATGTCCTGTAGGATTTGGCTTAAATTTCACCTTTTCTAGGGAGGCTTCTCGATCTTTTCTCACCTTCCAGCTTTGGGCTATGTGTTATTACTGTTTCGGACACACTGGTTTATAACAGTAGTTTTCAGCCAGAGGCCATTTTACTCCAAAAGAGACAAAATGTCTGGAAATATTTTGGTTGTAACAACTGGGGAGATGCTACCGGCATCCTAGTGGGTATAGGCTAACTGTTGCTCACCGACAGAACAACCTTGCCCAACAAAGGGTTGTCCGGGAGCATGGGTCTGCAGAGCTGAGGCTGGGAAACCTCATGTTGATGAACCTGCCTCAGCCATTAACTCATGAGCTTCCCACGGCCAGAAGCTCTGTCTTGTTTGTCCTTATGTCCTCAGCATCGAGTCCAAAGCTTGGAACAAACTTAATATTATATATTTTCTATTTTTTTCTGTTTTAATTGCCAGAGAACATGTATACCTGACAGTAAAAGAGATGAAAAGACAGAGAAAGGAGGAGAAGGGGAAAGCACCCCCAATGGGACACGGTCATGCTGTCATACCTTCTCTATTTTTCCTTCCTGTTGGGATTTTGGGTACGCACGGAGTCCATTGTGTTTTTGAAGCTACTAGGACTGAGATTCAAACTATGGTTGGCCGTGTGGGATCCAGCTCCTTTAACCACTGTGTCACAAGGCCAGCCCTTTAATTACTATTTTCTGAATAAATTAAAGGAGGATAAGAGTGGGGCCAGCAGATGGCGTAATGGCCATGTTGCTGGACTTCCATGTAGTCGACTGTGGTTCGAGTCCTGGACCTGGGGCTTAAACTCATGCTGGGCATGTGTGCGTGCGTGCCCAAAATCCTGAGAGGAGAATGGAGGAGGAGGGATTGCTGCGTGGCCATCCCCCCTGGGGAGTGATTTCTCGTTTTCTGTCTCTCTGTCTCTCTGGCAAGCACACGTGACCTGTAGCAAAAACCTGTCTGAAAACAAAAACAGAAAGAGAACAAGAATAAAGTATGACTGGTTATATAAATCATTTCAAAGTATTTATTTAGTAATGAAGATGTGGACTGTGCTTAGGCCAAAAGTAGTGTTTTGCAACTTAGGGATAATTTTTTAAAGTTTATTAATTTTATTTATGATAGAGAATGCATGCACATGCGTAAAAGAGAGAGGGGCGGGCTCAACCTTGAGAGGGTCTCACCATGCCACAATCCTCTTTCCTCAGCCCTCTAGCTCATGTCATGCTCATGACCTAGAAATCCAAACCTATAATAAGGTATATGGCTTCCAGCCTTGAAGTCCAGTGTGCTACAAGACTGAGCTAGTTACTTTTAAAGTTTATTTTATTTTCTTCCCTGAGTGAGAAAAACAGAAGACAGCACCCAGAGTGTCTTGATGCAGCAATTCACCCCCAGCTGCAGCCAGCCCTGGATTACAGGCACACGGATGCCCAGCATAGTCCGGGAGGTCTCCAGAACGTGAACTCAGAAATGTGTCACGTGACTCCCCCTCACAACCTTGCGGTTCACTGCTGTGCTGGGGATAACATTTTGAGAGGGGTGGGAGATGGTCTAGGGAATGGGGGTGGGGACAGAGAAATCAGAGGGATGGAGGGTTAGGTTCTAACAAGAAGAAATGAAAATGAAGTCAAAGTGTTCGAGACTTGTATTTACAGTGACATTTTGAACAGTTTGACCCTTCAACAAGTGAAGAAGTATTTGAATAATGTTTCTTATTGCAGCCAGTTGAGATTAATGATTTGTATCATTTCAACGAACAAGGTTATTTTGTCTTATTAAAGTTAATGTAATTTACCTAAATTTTAACCCTAAATTATTTTATTGCATTTTCTAATGTGACATTATTTTGTTGATTATTTAAGATGTGCTGTCTCCATCTTTCTCCCTCTTTATTCCAGGTATAAAATTTTGTGTAAGCAAATGCCTCTTTTTTTTTTTATGCTATCAGTTGATGGTAGATGAAAGAATTCTTATAAAATAAGAGCTACTTTAAACTGTCAAACTGAAATCAAATGGAAACAGTTTTGAAGTTTAAAATAGTTCTTTAAATTTTCATGCCTTTCTGAAGTGTATTATTTCAATCAATATCAGCCAGGAAAGCATTGAATTACTACCAAAAACAGTTCTTGAAATATTTCCAAGTTTTGTAGGAAAAAACCCCAAACCCAAAAACCCCAAACTGAAAGACCTAGAAATCTCATGATAGAAAGTGTTAAAAAGCAATCAGAAAACAGAGAGATGAGGACTCCAAATTCTCTCAGTTAAAAATCATTGATAGTGGGGCTGGCAGGTGGTACGGTAGTTAAGGTGCTAGACTCCCACATGGCCAACCTCGGTTCAAGTCCCAGACTTAGCAGCTTAATTTCTCACTTTCCCTCTCTTTCTCTCTCTTTGGTCAAATTAAAAAATAATAATAATAAATAAAATAAATAATTCTTTAAAATATCATTGAAGGCCATCTCTGTGGGACAGCAGTAATGTGTTATTAAGAGAAGCTGAGAGTCCAGCAGATAGCTCCCACATAGTTGGCTGTGGTTCGAATCCCAGACCTGGTGGCTTAAAACATGCTGGGCACGTGTGTGCGTGCCCCAAATCCCAAGAAGAGAATGGAGGAGAAGGGACTGTGGCATGGTCATCCCCCCCGGGGGGTGACTTCTTGCTTTCTATCTCTCTGGTGAGTGCACACACCCTATAGCAAAAATCTCTGAATTAAAAAAAAAAAAAGAGAGAAGTCAAATTCCAGGCTGACCCTATAGCCTGGTTATTAAGGTGTGCTGGTTCCCACATAGCTGACCCTCGTTTAAGTCCTAGTCTTGGTGGCTTAGGAAACATGCTGGGCCCATGATCTCAAATGGATGGAGAAATAGAGAAGGGCTTGTGGCATGATTACACCCCATGGGGGGGGCTTTCTCCCTTTCACTCTCTCTGTCTCTTTCTGGTGTGCTCTTTGGATATTAAAAAGAAAGGAAGGAAGGAAGGAAGAAAGGAAGGCAGAAAGAAAGACAGAGAGGGAGGGTGGGAGAAAGGAAGGAAGAAAGAAAGAGAAAAGAAAAGAAAAAAGAAAAGAAAAGAAAAGAAAAGAAAAGAAAAGAAAAGAAAAGAAAAGAAAAGAAAAGAAAAGAAAAGAAAAGAAAAGAGAAAGAAAGAAAGAAAGAGAGACAGGGAAGCCAGATCTCATGTAGTGAGTGTGGTTTGACTCCTTGGCCCAGTTGGTCTGAGACAGGTCAGGCACTCAGGCTCAAGTGCCCATGATTTGACGAAGAAAAGAACCAGACCCTGTGGAGGATGGTCATTTCTCTCTCTCTCTCATACATACCGCATACATATGTTCTCTATGATGAAAAAAAAGGAAGAAAAAAGTCATTGACACTTAACTTTTAATAATACCACATTTTCCTGAAAGGATTAACTGAAAGTGCAATGAGGCTAGGGAAAGCAGGTGGCATAGTGGTTACAACACTGGATTCTCAGACGGTTGGCAGTGGTTTGAGACCTAGACTCAGCAGCTTGAAAATCACGTGGGGCATATGCGCATGTGTGCCCAAAATTCCAGGAAGAGAATGGAGAAGATTACAGCATGGCCATCCACCCCGGAGGGTGATTTCTCATTTTCCCTTTCACTGTTTCTTTCTATTTCTCTCTGTGAATACACACATCCTGTGGCAAAAGTATTAAAACAATAAAAAATAAGGGGACCAGCAGATGGCATAGTGGTTACATCACTGGACTCCCACATGGCTGACTGTGGCTCAAGTCCCAGGCCTGGTAGCATGTGTATGTACATGCATGCCCATGATTCCAGGAGGAGAATGGAGGAGAAGGGATTGTGGTGTGGCTGTCTCCCTGGGGCGTGAGTTCTCATTTTCACTCTCACTGTCTTTGTCTCTCTCTCTCTCTCTCTTTCTCTCTCTGGTGAGTGCATGTACCGTATGACAAAAATCTCAAAAAAAAAAAAGATAAAATAAAAAATAAAAGATAAAAGAAAGTATAATAAGGAGTCCCCATTTCTGCTCATAGTTAATTAGGAAAACTAGTTCACCTAATATATGTCCACGACACCACATTCCAGAATTGGATTTTTCCCCTTCCTGTCTCAAATTCCTGTAATATACCTTTTCCTCCTGCATTCTGTTTTAAACATTTTTTAACCTCAAAAAATGATATGTGAAGTTGTTACATATGAGTAGCTCTATTTTTAATGTTCACTCCTTTGGAACACCTTACATAAAACTACCCATCAATGAAATGCTCTCCACTGAGGATGCCTGTAGTGTTCATACTTAAAAACATGTTATCATAATTTCAATCACTATTTTCATTCACTCTAAAGTCCTGTAAGCAAAATATCTTCTAAGCTATTTTTTTCTTTTGTACAAAAGAGCTTGAGACATTTTGAGTTTTAATATCATCTATTGCTTAAAGCTTAATTACAACTACATAAAAATGTCTGACCCCAAGTTTGTACATATCTGGAATAATGGTTAAGACATAATGGCTACCCAAAGATACCAAGTTTGACTCCTTGAAATCAGTAAATGTTATCTAATGGGGAAAAGGGTCTTTGCAGGTGTGATTAGGTTAGGAATTGTGAGATGACCTTATCCTTTAATATTAGTGTGCAATCACAAGTATTCTTTTTTTTTTTTTTGGAGAGGTTTTTCGCTATAGAGCGCGTGCGCTTGCCAGACAGACAGAGAGAGACATAGAGACAGAAAGCGAGAAATCACCCCCCCAGGGGGGATGGTCATGCTGCAGTCCTTTCTCCTCCATTCTCCTCTTGGGATCTTGGGCACGCACGCACGCACACATGCACACACGCCTGGCGTGAGTTTTAAGCTACCGGGTCCGGGACGTGAACTGTGGTCGACTATGTGGGAGTCCAGTGACATAGCCATTACGCTAACTGCTGGTTCCCTCAAGTATTCTTCTAAGAGAAGGGCAGAAGGAGATCCAGCACAGAAGGAAAAGGTGCGCCTGGAGGGGAAAGCAGTGTGATCAAGTGTGATTTTGGCCCAGTGATACTGATCTTAGACTTTTGGCTCCAGAACCATGAAAGAATAGGTTTTTAAAGTTTAAGCCCCCAAATACATGGTACCGAGTTACGACAGCTGAAGGAGACATACAGATTTATGGCATCAAAATATATTTAATAAATAGCAGGGGCAACTGGTGAGGCAGTGACAAAGGTGGCTAGATCCCACGTGGCTAACCCTACAGTTGGAGTCCCAGACTCGGTGGCTTGGAAAACACACATGGTGTGTATGTGTGTGTGCCCATAATCTCAAGAGTAGAATAGAGGAGAAAGGATCATGGAGTGGCCATCTTCCCTGGGGGTACTGTATCTCTGGCAAGCACATGTGCCTTATAGCAAATTAAAAAATAAAATAGAATAAAGAAAGAAAGAAATAGAGGGGAAAGCGAAGCAAAAAATATGAATATATCATTCATTGGTTTATGCATGAATGTGAATGAGGGGTCCATTCCTCATGTAAGGGGTACATACAGGGGGTTTTCGAAAAGGTTGCAGACTTTGCATATTATTAAAAAAAACTATGCATGGATTTCAGTTTTTTTTTTTTTAAAAAAAACACACCAGAATAGGGACTAGCAGATGGCATAAGGGTTACGTGTCTGGACTCCCACATAGTTGACTGTGGTTTGAGTCCCAGACCCGGAGCTTCAACTTGCACTGGGTGTGTGTGCGTGAATGCCCAAGATCCTGAACGGAGGAAAAGGGATTGTGGCATGGCCATCCCCCGTCTTGGGGGTGATTTCTCTCTTCCTGTCTCTCTGTCTCTCTCTGTCTTTCCGGCAGGCACACATCTCTTAAAATCAAAGAAAGAAAGAAAAAAGAAAGGAAGGAAGGAAAACAAACACCAGAATAAACTCAGACATTAATTTCAATTTTTCACATGAATTTTTTGAAGTCCCCTCATATATTGGGTTGGAACAGTCAGGACACATTCTTTCTATGTTTTTCCTTGCAAAAGTACATCATGACTTTACTGATGATCCAATAGTATAGAATCAGGTTTGTGGGGAGTTAAATATTCATTTTGTCCTACTGATTCCCATTATAGAAACTCTCCATAATAACTCTGGGTTGCTCATCAAGCATTTAACTGAGTCCTTTCAGAGGCAGCCAGTTTACTGTTATAGGAGGACAGTAGATGGAAGGCCAGCCATAACTCCCTGAAAAAATACATACACAGTGGTAAAATCAAGACAGCACTTATTTACTCAATTCACAAATATTGAGTCTCTATAATGTGTCAGACAGCTCTTGTGGACACTGGGATACATTTCAAAGAAAGAAAAAGTAAAGGACTTTTTGCAATTTGTTACAGCAGACACAAGAAACGAATGCAATGCCGGAGAGAAATTAAGCAGAAATACAGCAGTACCTGGTGCCTAGGGTAAGAAATGAGTGAGAGTAAGGGACTACTAAAAAGAAAAGGATCAGAAAAAAAGATGCTGATAATAAAACGATAATCTTCGTTTATATAATGTGATACTGATAGAGAATAAGTTTCTTAAAAGAAGACAAATCAGACCTAATATTAAAACAATTGCTTTGTCTTCATATCAAAAAGCCATGGATAATCTCTGGACAGTGGAGAGTAAATAGATTTTTATGCAAGTATAGTTGTTTTAAAAGAGGGAATATAGATAATTTATATTAAATAATTATATTATTTTGGTACTTGTAAGAAAGGAAAAAAATCCTGTATGTTGTTTATTAAATGTTATTATCGTTCACTTATATGTTTAATTTCCACAAACCCTTTATGTTGTCCTTAGTTCTGCCTGATGCTGAAGTGCTGAATAAAGTTGCCTCGAGTGTCATTACTTAGACTTTCTCCAAATGACCCAGTAGAACCTTCCAGAGGGGGATGGTGGGTCAGATACTTGCAGGGAGAGGCATGGTCAAGGGAAGTAAGAATTAGAATCCCTACATCTCAGACTAGACGAGCCAGATATGGAGTGTTCGGAAGGCCAGAGTGAACCTTCAATAACTGAGAAACAGAAAGGGACTTACTTTAGAAGTTAAGCAAGCAGAGAAGGACATGGCAACAGGATCATTAACTGAAATAGCTTAAGGCAGCTGAAAAATTGGAGGCCAGAAGATGTGAGGTTAATGAAGGCATTGGTCAATAAGCACTCAGACTGTTTTGTCCCGTGAAAAACACAGGGAGAAAGGCAGAGCAATTTCGGAATCCACAGAATGTTCTGATACAGGGAAATGAAGCGACATTAGTCAGACGTTTTTCCAGGACTTGAAAAGTAAGACCATTAGGAAAACATGAAAGAGGACAAATAATTACAAAGGCAAGATGTGGTAGGATACAAAATAATGTGAGCTTCCAAAGGGAAATATTCCATGTAATTAATTATGCAGAAATGAAATGAAACAGGAAGCCAGAATTTTCAGATCTTCCCAATAGAAGCACACCAAGGGGCTTTGCTCATTTTTAAGTTCTGACCTGCTTTAGCTCATGTGCTTGAATTTCTTTCTGGCCCACTTTCTCTGAAACTAACTAGGAGCCCAAGACACGGACACAAGGATTAAGCACAGAAAGAAAGATGGAATGTGGGGACCAGCAGATGGCATTATGGTTGCATTGCTGGGCTCGCACACAGTTGACCGTGGTTTCAGCCTTGGAATCAGTGGCTTAAAACTCATGCCAAGCACGTGAGCATGTGTGCCCAAAATCCCGAGAGGAAAATGGAGGAGAAGGGATTGCTGCATGGCCATCCCTCCTGGGGGGTGACTTCTCGCGTTCTGTCTCTCTGTCTCTGTCTCCCTGGCAAGGGCACATGCCCTACACCAAAAATCTCTCTTATAAAAAAATGGAATGTGGCTTTGGTGAAGTGTTCCTTGGCTTATAGATGAGACAGAATTCTGTCAAGCTGATCCTAAGAAACATTTTTTTAGAAGGTCTGTGACTGATGTGAAGAATAATGTTTATAATAGTATGACTTATTGGTAGCAGTTTCTGGAAAGGAACTAAGGGACGGTTAGAATCACATTGCTTGATCATGAAGACATGATTTCAGCGTCAGGGCATCTTGTGATGACAGAAAAGCCATGGGCTGCATTGGCATTGGAATCCTGATACAAGAAGGTGTATTAGGCAAGATACTCAGTTCCTTTGCATACCAGTTTCCTCATCTATAAAATATGCATATATATGTATATGTGTGTGTGTATATATCACTGTGATGGGACCTATCATAATTTAAATTCTTAGATGGAAATAACAAATCAATTTGACATTTTGGGAAACTAGTCCTATGATCCACCTCCCAGACAAATCCAGTTAAGAATACTATACATGTCATCATCAACAGTTTATAAGCCCTCTCTATTTCTCACTAACGTCCTTCCTTCCTTCCTTCCTTCCTTCCTTCCTTCCTTCCTTCCTAACCTAAGGAGGAGTAAAACTCATCTCACCTTTATCAGCCACTTCTATTTTGTTATTTAAACATAAAAAAATAAAATGTTTTAGACCAGCTCCAAGCAAATCCTTCAGAGAGAGCTCTAGGAGATCACAATCAATAAGGATTCAGATTACTCCATGACTTCAATGTTTGAAACATTTAAAGGCGAAAACAATGTGGAATAGGTAAAGCAGCAGCATCCTTAACAGAGGGTGGTTACACAGCTCATTAAGGCAGACCATTAAGTAAATAATGCAGTGGCTCTGAGCATTTGTTTGGTCTCTAGCTTTTCATAAACTAATTTCTGCTTAATAATAATTTAACTAATTTTTTGTACAAACCAATACAGTAAACCAGCAAGTGAACAGATAATGAAGAATCAATGCACCCTGTCACATGTCCCAGTTTTCCTCAGATAATTCTCACTTTGGAAAGAAACTGAAGCTTCTTTGGGATGTTAAATATTTGAAGAAATAAAAGGACAAATCTAAGCAAAACAAATAAACAAGAAAGATCCCTTGTGGAAGATGAGATCGATTTGTCTCAGAGCCGCAGTAATATTTCCTTTCACAATGAAGTTTTTATTTTTATCTACACTTCTCTTTATAATCTACTTTTTCAAATAGATTCATTCTTTATATTTAAAATGGAGAGATGAATTAAAATGCAGTTATTCTTTTTTTTTGTCATAGACATCTTTTATTTATTTATTTATTTATTTATTTTTTAATACATTGGATTACATATAACTTTACATTGACTTCCATTGCTTTTTCAAAAGGGAATGCCATGCATGTCAGTCCATACAGAGGCATCGATCTCCCCGCTTTATCATTCAAAGTCTTTTCCATGCATTTCCCAATAATTATTATTATTATAATTTTTTAAAACAGTCAATCACTATTTCTCATTTTGCTTGTTAAAAGACTTCACCCATCATGAAATACTTCCCAGACCAGTCCAGTTGAGAATACTATACACGTCATCTTCAACAGATAATAAACCATATCTGTTTCTCACTAACATCCCCTCTATTGTTCACTTGCTATCTTTCTCTATCCTCTTCTCTTTTTTTTTTTATAGTTTATTTTTTATTATAATTTTTTTTTCCCATCGCAACACACAAATGAATTTTCCATCCAATATATACTGTGCGTTGGCTCAATCAAGCACGTCAACATATATGTTCTCAGCAAATAATTTCCCAATTCTTGTGTCCTGCATACCTTGCCTTTTGTTTTACCATCCTAGATTCCCCATCCCCCTCCCTCTGTTATGACCCATCCTCCTCCCACATTGTCCCTGTCATCCCCGATTGCCCTCCGTGCCTCACCCCTCCCCAAATGATCTGTCAGTGATCTTAATTAGTCTAAGTCTCTCCAATAGTTATCACAGCTGACACATGCCTCTACATGAACTCAAGTCTGACTTTAGGCCTAAACCCCATTGGGTAAAAAGAGCATACTATAAAGTAGAACCCAACTGGGCCCATACCGCTCACTGCAGCCATCAAATATCCAATTTTTTTTTTTAAATGGTACGAATAGTTTAACCGTTTTTTTTTGTTTGTTTTTTGTTTTCGTTTTTTTCCCGTAACATTCATTCCCTGAGCATCATCACAGCGTACTAAATGTAATCTCCCATCTAGAATAAACTGCACAGTGACCCAATCAAGCATGTTATCATCAATAATATTCCACTTCTACTTTCTTGCTTATGCACATATATGTTTTTTTTCCTCTTCCTCTTTTTTTTTATTTTTTTTTATTTTTCCTATGTTTGTCCCTCTGCCCTGTCTCACTCTCCCATTACAATATCCCTGCTATATACAGTTGTCTTCCAGAAGAGTTACTGAAAAAGTGATACATACAAGTAAAGGGAGAGAGGCCACAAGTTCCAACCATCAGCTCATAAAGTTTTTGGTAATAGGGAGCATAAACTCCACTCAGGGTTGGATAAGGAAGGGTCTCCGGCAGATCCACAAGTGTAGGTGAGTCTCCAAGGAATGCAGTTTCAGGAAAGCAGTTCTGGTACACAGGGATAATTATCAGCTGATGCGGCACAGCAGTCATCTTGTAGTTACCAGGAATGGTGTTGTGGGGATCTGCAGTGTGAGTTGTCCTTGGGTATCTCCTTACCTTAAGAATGGCAGACTAGTTCTTGTTTTCCCCTGAGGTAATAATGCAGGGCTGGTAACTCTTCTTAAGTTAAGTTGCAAGTTCTTCAACCTTGTTTTCGGCCTCCGGGCCATCCCGGGCCAGAGAGGGGCGTGAGCCCCCAGCCGCATGCCCCCCCCAGTGGGGGGGGCGCTGGCCAGGCCGTTCCCGGCGCGCCAATGCAGTTATTCTTTAAGCTGTCTTGCACTTGTAACTACTGGCAAGTACCTGTCTTGTCTTTTTCAGTAGTTTGTATGATTTGTTGAGTTGTTTTGGAAATGATAACTTGTTAAGAACATATTACTGGGGCTAGCTGGTGGAGTGGTGGTTAAGGTGGCTGAATCCCCATGATCAGCTGTGCAGTTCAAGTCCCAGACTTGGCAGCTTGAAAAACGTGCTGGGCATGTATGTGTGTGTGCCCAGAATCTCAAAAGGAGAAATGAAGGGATTGTGGTGCGACCATTTCCCCATGGAAAGTGCTTTCTCACTTTCTCTCTCCCCTTTTCCCTTTCTCTCTGTCTCTCTCCAGTAAGTGCACATGTGCTCTAACAAAATAATAATAATAATGAAAGAACACAATAGTTCACTTGGCAGCTATGCCTAACTATGTAACACCTTTGCATTTAAATCTGTTTAATTGAAAGAGGACCACTGGAACAGAACATAAGACAGCAAGCACATAGAAAAATTTTCACTGAGAACAATAAAATATAGACACAAAAACATTTCAATAATATATAGTATTAATATTTATTTCAAATATGTGTACTCAGAGTTGATATATACTAAAGAAAAACTATCATCTGTTCTTTTCTCATCCGTTTCTTCTTTTGTTTTCTAAATCTAGTGATAAGTTCCAGAGAAGCATTTATTTTTCGAAAAGCTATAGAACAAATCTCTCCTTTCATAAAATGCCATGCTGTGTCCATTAGTCTTATGACTCATAGAATTCCAGAATGAATTTGCCAAAACTGAAAAGTTGTGAACTCACTTGAGGAAACAGGCATGAAAGCATTGAGAAAAATTAAAAAAAATTCTAACCCATCCATAATTTTTAGAATCCAGCTGCTGATGTGAAGATTCTTGACTTTACAGACTTAGTGTCTATTTTGGTATCAGCACATTAAAATAGGCAATTATGCAGCTCTTTAGAAACTATTGGGTTGTCGGAAAAGCCATGACATATTTCTTCAGTTTCTCTAAGCAAAAATGCCTCATGACCTCTCCGACAACCCAATAAAATGGACACCCAATTACACAGTATCCCTTACTTATGCTGATTTTTGAAATATACATCTTGTGATTGTTGGTTCATATAAATAATCTTAGGTTTTTACGCTGGTGACTTGGAACAGAAGATTAGTTTCTAATGATGTCTGTTTATACTATTTCTATTTCCAATGACTTCATTGTTTGGCTAGGCTAAATATCTTAATTTACATATCTTATATTTCACCTAACAGTGTTTTAAGATCTGCCATTACATAAAACTCTGCTTGCTTTGCTGAATTCATAACTATGAGGAGCAACATATTTATGATTAATGATGGAAAATATGCTTCCAAGATGTTTTTATTTGCATTTATAGATATAATTTGCTAAAGGATTTATGTGAGCACTACTCATAAATGTTCTGATCAGATGTTTGACTATAAAACATTTCTAAATGCCACACTCCACAGGCTAATGATCTATCCATCTGAAATAGTATTCTGACTTCTAAAAGTGGTATAAATTTTAGATCTTTTCAACATATCCCTTTTATTCTCATGTTTGAGAAAATACCTAGAACAAGAATAACTTCTCTGTACAGTGATGTGTGCCACAGAGCAGAAAGCTGGTGGAGGCTCCTAACCTATGTATCAGGACCTCACAGGAAGGCAATGGGCTGACCTCCAGAGCTCAGGTCACAGTGTTCGCATGTAGCCAGGAAAACAAACAGCTCATGCTGTATTCAGAGTGGAAAGGCACATAATGAGGAAGTCACTTACAGAATGACAGAGTATTATATACAACCAGAACATTCACGGGAAGCCGAAAGACAGAGTAGGTAGATAAAAATGAGTGATATGCTTGGACCATCTCAGTTTATAGATAGGGTTGTATTCTTCAGGGGAATATTTGTAAATTCATTTCTTCCCACATAAATATTGCCACCCTAGATTAGCTCATAAAAATCCTAACTTGTATTTTCCCAGTGGAATAGCTGAATTTTATCCCCCCTTGTTTGGCCACGACTTTACCAGATTGTTTGGTTGGCTCCATTATTTGAAGGGTCTTCAAAAAATTCATGGAGGGAACCAGCAGTTAGCGTAATGGCTATGTCGCTGGACTCCCACGTAGTCGACTGTGGTTCGTGTCCCGGACCCAGTGGCTTAAAACTCACGCCGGGCGCGTGTGTGTGCGTGCCCAAGATCCCGAGAGGAGAATGGAGGAGAAGGGATTGCGGCGTGACCATCCCCCCTGGGGGGTGATTTCTCGCTTTCTGTCTCTATGTCTCTCTCTGTCTGTCTGGCGAGCGCACGCGCCCTACAGTGAAAATCTCTCAAAAAAAAAATTCATGGAAAATGTGTATAATGAAAACTGGCATGGATTTCAAAATTTTTTGGACTAGAAAAAGTCTGTTCTTTAAGTTCACTTTTCCACAAACTTTTTGAAGTCCTTGTATATGTTCCTATCTTTATTTTTTTTATCTTTTTATCCTCTATCTCATTTTACTATTGAACTTCACTTTGCTTCCTCTATTATTATTGGGACAAGGGAAATTACAGGTTAGCAAAGCACATCAGAGCAAAAATTTCACTAGACAAAATTTAACAGAGAAAGCAGACTTTCTTAAGACTATTGAAGTGAAGGTGAGAATTCAAACTCAATTCTGTTGAAACAAAGATAGGAGGGCTTTTTATTGAGAGAAAGCTTTTGCTATAGGACACTAGCATTCACCAGAAAGAGAGACAGAAAGCGAGAAATCACCCCGAGGGGAGATGGTCATGTTGCAGTCCCTTCTCCTCCATTCTCCTCTTGGGATCTTGGGCACGCACACATACACACCCAGCATGAGTTTCAAGTCTCTGGGTCTGGGACTCAAACTGTGGTAGACTACGTTGGAGTCCAGTGACGTAACTATTATGTTATTGATGTAACTATTATGTTATCTGCTACTTCTGTCAGGAAGGATTTTTAAAGGCTGAGGTGAGTGGACCAGTTGGTGTTGTGGTGGATAGGGCACTTTGGAATAATATGGCTGATTCCAAAGTTCAAGTCCTAGACTCAGTGGCCTTTAAAACACACAAAGTGTGTGTGTGTGTGTGTATGCCCGAAATCCTGACAGGAAAATGGAGAAGAAGGAATTGTGGTGTGCCATCCTTCCTGGTTGGTGATTTCTCACTTTCCATGCCATTGTCTCTCTATCTCTCTCCAGAGAGTGCATGTACCCTACAGAAAAAACATTTTTAAAAAGGCTAAGGTGAGCTAGTACTGGAAAAAAAAAAACAAAAACGTACTGGAGGATGTTAAGGGGGAAGTTGGTGGATGGTTTGTGTTGAGCACATTAAATTATTTCTGAGTTTGCAAATGTTTTTTTCTCCATGAATACACCCTCCTGTTTTCTAATTGGTGCCCATTAAAGTTAGGCTCCTACTCTCCTACAGAGATGGAGAGATATGGGTTGCTAGTTCTGATGGTTACATTTCAAAGAGATGGTTCCCAGGTCCTAGAGAAAGACATTTTCTAGGTTACAAAACTGGCAAGAGGCTAAAAGATGATTTACATGCATTTCAGTGGGGTAGAGAAAGAGTTTACAATTACAGTTTTTCTAAAGTAAACGCTCTAAGAACAGGGAAGTCAGGGGAAACATGTCCAGAAGAAACCTATCTAAAGTTTAATTGTGCCGAGAGAAATGTTAAGGCCATTTTGTTCCAGTATAGATTAATTTTAAAATATTAACATTTAAATCTATTGGGCATCAGTTGCATATTTTATATTTGAATATAAATTCTGCAGCACACAAACAATGAATGAGTATAAATATTTCACAGCCGTCTTTAATCTTCTGTTTGAGTCCTTAATTCCATTTTGTATTTGTAGAATTTCATCATCATGTGTAATATTAAGCTAAAATTCATTAGTGCGTCCCTTGCACCAAACACTGAAACAACTAAGATACAACCCCTCCTCCCAGAGCCTCTCTCCATTACCACAACAACGTTCACTCTTTCATCTCCTAAAGGCAACTCCAGTCATGGAAGAGAGGGTGGTATAATGAATTCATTATATTCATATCCAGCAACCTTACTGCAGGCTGGACAGGTGCACACTGTCTAGAATGTATACAAAGAAGACTATACAAGGGAGAATATACAGAACAGTCACATCTGCTTTGGCCTGTTGTGTATATTACATTGCAGAAAGAGTCCAGGGTGGAGAGGGTGGGTTGCCCTCTGGTACACACGTTTACCTTGATCCCAGTTCCCCATAGCCTGGGGATCTAGAGCTGCACTGTCCAGTAAACAGCTATTAGATGAGTGTGACAAGGGAGCTCTTGAAATGTGACCATACCAAACTGACAAGTGCTGTTATTGTAGGATACACTCCAAATTTCAGAAACTTAATATAAAAAAGAATGAAAAATATCTTTGATAATGAGTATATTTGTTGCTTGCTAAAATAATATTTTGGATAGACTAGGTAAAGTATTAAATTTAATGTAACCGGTTTTATTTTTTATAATGACTACCAGGAGATTTTAGATGACCTATATGGTATTTGTTATTTCTATTTGTCAGGAAGGCACTCGAGAGCAAGACTTCTTTGTCTCCAGTAACTGGGGTATTTCTCTCTTTCATTTTGATTCCCATTTAAGGACTATGCCCTTCCATTTCTGCCTACCTCTCTGATTCAAATACCAGCTGAAATGCCAACTCCTCCCTACAGCACTGGGTTACTTAATGGTAATTTATCATTTATAAGGCGATGTACGCATCATCTTTCTTACACTAAACCATATTGTTTTTGTATCTATTTCCCTCCCCCAAAACATGGAGTTTATTATTAAACACATAGAAAACCACAGTTGGTATCTATTAAATGTTCTAAATTCTGATCAAACCTTTAGCTGAAAACGCACTGTCTTCAATTAATTATGAGATTCCTGTTGTTCCTTGGACTTGGGGGCGGGAGATGTAAATAAGACCTTTACGTGAGCTGCTGTTCTGAGTTTGAGAAAACCTGGCCTCTCCTCCTCCCCCTAACCTGACCTCATTTAAGGGCTGGAGCCACTTACCACATGGGGTCTGAAGTCACTTCTTTAGTGGTGTTTACACTGAACTCAAAGATATGTTGAGTAGACAATTTTCAAGTGCAGAGAGAAAGAAAATGATGAGAAATACGTATTTTTTATTGATGCACACTTTTTTCTTCACAAATAATCTTACTCAATGTTGTGATTATTCTTTTCTTACAAAATGATGTCCAAAGGCAGGATTCTATTCATGTAATCTGTCAATAAGCATCCTTGATAAATGAGTGAAAGAAATCAGAGAATTCACTCGAAAGAATTTCAACCCCATGCTGACTTCAAGCAAGTGAAATTTAATGGAAACATCAATGACAAAATATTTCAATGGTCAATGTGCAGACGTATAAATTATTAAATTCTCCAAGGCCATGGAGGAATGGTAAAACTCCATTTTCAAAGTGTTTTGGGTAAATGTGTTTTAAAAGAGTTGCCGCTGGAGGCACACAGAGAACAGCTTACTTTGTTCTCTTGTAAAAGGCTAATCGAGGAGCTTAGAACATCATAAGGATGATCACTTCCCTGGGGAATGGAAAACACTGTTTTACTGTTCACATTATCCATTCTGAGCACACAGGGGAATTATACTTGCTGCTAATGCTGAAGATGAGTAAGCCCTTACATAAACACACTGCAAACCAGGATTTATAATGGCAGATTTTAGAGTGGGCTTTGGGATTAGGCATTCGTTCCCATTCACTGTCTTCCCACAGTGGACTCTGTAGTTTGGATGTACGTTTTGTATATCATGTAGGGCTGATGGATCTTTAGCAGATACCTGGGTGGGGGCCTTGCTCTGAGAGGCGTGCTATAAAGAGTTCTTCAAATTTCACGGAAAATGTGTATTATGAAAGGAGCCTGCATGGATTTATTTTTCTTTTCTTTTCTTTTTTTTTGGCACCAAAACACACTTGCTCTTTAATTTCCTTTTTCCAAACTTTTGATAGTACCCTTGTGTAAGTTCACTGCATTTCTCTCTGGTTTTAAAGGTGACTTCTAGCCTATATGTATTACAATAGTTTGATGAAGTGAAACATTCCCTTTCCAATGAAAGGAACCAATACGTTGCCTGTTTTGAATAATGACATGTATCATTCTTATTAACTCAGAAGAAAACGCTTTACACTGTTTCTGTATTTAAAATCTTAAGGTCTTGTTTGAAGACAGGATTTCTCACTCTTAGCACTATTAACATTTTAGGCTTGAAAAAAATTCAGGAAGTATATAATATATATTATATTTATTATACATACCTAATATATGTTTTACAATGGGTGTGCTGTCCTGGGCCATCTAGTAGGTTGTTAGCCGTATTTGTGGCCTCTACCCACTAGAGGCCAGTATCTCCCACCCCAAGGCTCAACAACCAAAAAATCTCCAGACATGAAGTATCCTCTGGGAAGAGGGCAAGCTCACCCCAGTGAGAACCCACTGATTTAATAAGTGTTTTACACAATTTGCTTCCATCTGTGTATGCATGTGTATGTATATATGTGTGTTTATACACACTTACATTAGATCTGTATTGGGGCATATGAACACATGTAAAATCATAACATATTTAAATACAAAGTGCATGCAACAAAACTTTGGTGCAATCAATATTAAGGACAGTCAAGAGGGACAATGATGATCTTCTGAAATTAGGTATTCAAGCTCCAACTTTTTTTTTTTAAAAAAGAATTACTTCAAATATCATTATGTTAATTATACAAGCACTCATCATTATAATTAAACAAATGGAGTATTTCGAAAATATTTGTTGAGCAACTCAAATGAGCAAGAGGCTATTCCAGGAGCTTGGGCTGGAGTAGAAAAATGAAACAAATGGATCTCTGCCCTCAGGAGGTACAGAGGGCTTCTATAACAATCAGCTAGTCACATAGACAAATGCGAAATTAACAGTTGCAATATGAGCTCTGAAGACAAGTTTTGTGGTAGGGACTGTATCCCAAGGATAAAACTTACTTCCTTGGGATACAGTAAGTTACAGTGCACACCCTGTATGCTCTGTGGAACCACATACATATATGTGTGTGTGTATTTTTTTTTTCTTTTTGGAAAGGTTTTTTTGCTATAGGGCATGTGCGCTCGCCAGACAGACAGAGAGAGACATAGAGACAGAAAGCGAGAAATCACCCCCCAGGGGGGATGGTCACGCCGCAATCCCTTCTCCTCCATTCTCCTCTTGGGCTCTTGGGCATGCACGCACACGCGCCCGGCATGAGTTTTAAGTCACCGGGTCCAGGACGCAAGCCGCGGTCGACTACGTGGGAGTCCAGCGACATAGCCATTACGCTAACTGCTGATTCCCTGTGTGTGTATTTTTTATCATGTCATTTGTGCTCATATTTTAAGTCAATGATTGTGCTCATGAGATTTCAATGAGTATTGGCATAGGTGGTGGGAATAAAGGAACAGGTTTTCAGTATCCAAGGAGACAGACAGTCTCTGGACTTCAGGTGAAATGCCAAGAAGGAAAAAAAATAGAGGTAAAGTCAAGATATCAATCCATAGACTGGAATAAAGAAGATGAATGATATCATACAGCAAAATAAAAGAGAAAATATGATACATTATAATAACATTGGTTTAAACACAATACTCATATATATGTATGTGTGTGTGTGTATATATATATATATATATATATATATGTGTGTGTGTGTGTGTGTGTGTGTGTGTGTGTTTAGAATATTTTGAGTAACATTTCTATTTTATATGTGGGTCTTTGAAGTTCTGAGCATAAATTTTCCTGGTCAGCCAGATAAGGCAAGGATAATTTATATTGTGGTTTGTAAACATGAGATATGAGGGTACAATTATATTCACGGGCTGTCTACTCAAGCCCTATGGATGCTAATGCCATAGAACAAATGTCAAGACAAAGATTTATGCTTTTTAAGAAATTATTAAGTGTTTGGCACTTTATTTAATTAGATAAGCTCCAGAATTACATGCAAATCAAAGGGGTAAGAAACAATAAATAGTTATTCAGTAAAATGCCTCTGCATAGCAGTTTCCAGCACTGGAATGGAGGCCTGCTGTTCCTCTGTGGCATCAGAGGGCTGGCAGTTTGCCATGCCTACTTCCCAGGGACAGCTGAACAAGGGGACATATGACCACCTTGCCCACAGTGAGTCTCCAGAATGGTCACCCTCTCATTCATTATCACCCATTGCCATTTTTTTACATACACAAAACACACCACAGTATATAAAATAACAAGCCAAGAGCTTTATTGATGCACAAGATAGTCCTCCTTCTCTGGGAAGATGGGGTGTCTGTACAAACCCTTGACAGCTAATAAGTTCTTTCTCAGTCCTGCAGGTTCATATTGGGTGGTTGAGGGAAAGTCCTGGTTCACATGGCCAGTCAGATGGAACTCCACAATCTTGGAACTGAACCTTCTGGACTTCTCATACTCTTGGGTCATCATGGTAGGGCAGAGCAGGGCAGAGCAGGGCAGGGCAGGGCAGGGCAGGGCAGGGCAGGGCAGGGCAGGGCAGGGCAGGGCAGGGCAGGGCAGGGCAGGGCAGGCCAGGGAAGACCAGGAGGAGCGAACCATAGCTTTACACTCACCACTTTATGAGGCACAATAGTCAGATGGTTCTACCTAGCCATGTAGGGAAGAAAATGAAATATTGGGAGACTATTAGTATGTCTCTGCCACATATGCCAAGATTACATATTTAGAGAATGCTTGTACATGTTATGACAGCATTTATAGTCTTGTGCCACATAGAGATGCAGGTGTTTTCTGAGAAATGTGCCACTGTGTGATTTTTTTTTTTTTTTTGGAGAGATTTTCACG
>NW_006159850.1:12047763-12048970 GCF_000334495.1 Tupaia belangeri chinensis | reverse complement strand
CATTGGTTTAAACACAATACTCATATACATGTATGTGTGTGTGTGTATATATATATATATATATATATATGTGTGTGTGTGTGTGTGTGTGTGAGTGTGTTTAGAATATTTTGAGTAACATTTCTATTTTATATGTGGGTCTTTGAAGTTCTGAGCATAAATTTTCCTGGTCAGCCAGATAAGGCAAGGATAATTTATATTGTGGTTTGTAAACATGAGATATGAGGGTACAATTATATTCACGGGCTGTCTACTCAAGCCCTATGGATGCTAATGCCATAGAACAAATGTCAAGACAAAGATTTATGCTTTTTAAGAAATTATTAAGTGTTTGGCACTTTATTTAATTAGATAAGCTCCAGAATTACATGCAAATCAAAGGGGTAAGAAACAATAAATAGTTATTCAGTAAAATGCCTCTGCATAGCAGTTTCCAGCACTGGAATGGAGGCCTGCTGTTCCTCTGTGGCATCAGAGGGCTGGCAGTTTGCCATGCCTACTTCCCAGGGACAGCTGAACAAGGGGACATATGACCACCTTGCCCACAGTGAGTCTCCAGAATGGTCACCCTCTCATTCATTATCACCCATTGCCATTTTTTTACATACACAAAACACACCACAGTATATAAAATAACAAGCCAAGAGCTTTATTGATGCACAAGATAGTCCTCCTTCTCTGGGAAGATGGGGTGTCTGTACAAACCCTTGACAGCTAATAAGTTCTTTCTCAGTCCTGCAGGTTCATATTGGGTGGTTGAGGGAAAGTCCTGGTTCACATGGCCAGTCAGATGGAACTCCACAATCTTGGAACTGAACCTTCTGGACTTCTCATACTCTTGGGTCATCATGGTAGGGCAGAGCAGGGCAGAGCAGGGCAGGGCAGGGCAGGGCAGGGCAGGGCAGGCCAGGGAAGACCAGGAGGAGCGAACCATAGCTTTACACTCACCACTTTATGAGGCACAATAGTCAGATGGTTCTACCTAGCCATGTAGGGAAGAAAATGAAATATTGGGAGACTATTAGTATGTCTCTGCCACATATGCCAAGATTACATATTTAGAGAATGCTTGTACATGTTATGACAGCATTTATAGTCTTGTGCCACATAGAGATGCAGGTGTTTTCTGAGAAATGTGTCACTGTGTGATTTTTTTTTTTTTTTAGAGAGTTTCACGGCAGGGGGGGGGGGGTCGGCCTTCTCGCTG
>NW_006159850.1:12011283-12047732 GCF_000334495.1 Tupaia belangeri chinensis | reverse complement strand
CAGAGAGACACAAAGTGAGAAATCACCCCCCAGAGGGGATGGTCACGCCGCAATCCCTTCTCCTCCATTCTCCTCTTGGGATCTTGGGCACACACGCACACATGCCCGGCGTGAGTTTTAAGCCACCGGGTCCGGGACACGAACCGCGGTCGACTACGTGGGAGTCTAGCGACATAGCCATTACGCTAACTGCTGGTTCCCTCGCTGTGTGATTTTTGTCACCCTGTGAATGTCATATAGTGAAATTCTACAAACCTAGATGGTATTGCTTACTACACACCCAGGCTATATTATACCATCGTCAGGGCTGCTGACGAAAACATCAGTAGGTGGCTATATCTAGTACTACAGTGTCTGTCATTGAAACAAAAGAGAGGGACTAATGACCATCCCTATGAATAGATGAAATGTATCCATACGATGGAACACTAAGGGGAAGATATTTATGCACTTACATGGAAAGAGCTGAAGATGTATCATTGATAAGAAATAAGACACAGAGGAGCTTTTGTAGTATGAAACTTCCACTAGTGACATTGGAAACAGAGTCAAAAGAGAAACTTTATTTTATTTTTACATGATAGCCTTCTTTCTATATTCCTTGGGTGACTTTCTTTTTTGACTTTGTATTTTTCACATATGCATTGAATCAAGTATTGCTGAATTAATAGGTTAAGGAAGCATAACGGTTGCGTTTTGATTACTCAGAAGCGAGACATTATGAACATGTAACAACGCCACCAGAGCCCATTCAGAAACCATAGTGCGTAAAGGAAAGAATCTTCAGAGGCAACACAAGCTTAGAGCAATTTTAACTTGCTTTCTTTCTTGAGCCTAAAATTGTTCAATGAGCGCAAATGCTGTCTGGCACTTTTGACCATCAATTATCACTGTGTATTTATAGAGATGATCTTTCCCCACAATTTCAGAAGGTTAAAGCAAATGTATGTAATCAGTCTATTGTTTGCCAGAAGATAAAGTGCCATTGAAGCTTGTGCGATCAAAGGAAAATAGTTCCAAAGATAACTTTGGCTTTGGCTGGTGTTGAAATGTCGAAAGTGAGACATTTTCAGATATATGATAAATGTATATTTTTTACTTTCAAATCCAGCCACATTGGAATTTAAAAAGGTACAGCCCTTCATGTATGAATATGATTTGTTGTCACACCATCACAGGAGCATATGATTGGAATTATGTTTTGTAGGAGTAATGAATTTGTGTTTAGTTAATCTTACACTGCCTGGTGCACTTTGGAGCAGTTCTAAGCCTCAAGGGATGTTTCCTCTGGGCACACGTTTTTCCTCTTTCACCTGATCAATACTTACCTTCAGATAGAAATTCAGAGTCACTTCCTCAGGGATACCTTCTCTGACCCTAAGAGACTGGGTCAGGTCCCCTGATGGGGTAATTTCAGCATGCTTCACACCTTTCCTTTGTTGTGTTTATCACATTGTCTAGTTAAAGACTTTTCGTGTTTGATGTGACTTTTCTGACTCACGTGACAGTGATTGACACATAAGCAGTCTTAAGAGATTCTATTGAATGAATGAATATGTACCCATGTGCATGAGTGTGAGAGTCTGCATGCGTGTACTCATGTGTCCTGTCCAGAGAAACCTACCAGAAAAGGCTTGGACTACTACTAGGAGAATGTAGTCGCATGTTCCTCTATTATGTGTAAAGAGTTCAAAGAGAGTGATGTAGTGTGTAGGAATCTGTCCTGGACCACTCTGACTTGGAGAGTCAAGACCAACTCTGTGTGGCCCCATAGAAGTCCAACTGCGGTGGAGTTTTTGAAATAGTGTCTACTATTGTGTCCACTGGTGTGTTGCGGTTGAGGGTTGAGATAGGAAAGGCTATGAGATTATTTAATACATTAGGGCCAGACAGTAGGAGCTGGAGTCTTCTAAAGAGGAGTGAAGGTGTAGACTGTAGGGCTTCAAAACCACAGTTTTAATCTAAGGGCAGGGTCTAGGAAATAATACGAAGACAGACAATGAGAATTAGCAGGGGGGACCATCTCTGAGGGCCCTCGAGGGAAGGCCTTAGTCTTTTTTTTCTCCTCCTAAACTCTGTACATAGTCACACTCAAGAGAGTTTTACATTTCATTTGCTATATTGTAATTTCTTCTAGACAGTCCCAAGCCATCTGGATAGTCTGTTTCTTACACAGAGCTTTTCTTCCCAGTGGAGGACCGAGGCATTGGAGACACGGTTGTAAAGAGAAGGCTCTGTGCTGATCTCAGGAAGGTCTGCGATCCTGGGCTCAAGGTCAACTGAGACATGAGACGAGGTTGTGAAGTGAGGACCTCAGGACCAATGATGAAGTTGATCCCTCTCAAGAGCAAAGGAAGTACATGCAGCAGATAGCACCTGAGAGTACAGGGATGCGAGGAATAAAAAAGAAGTGGAATCACATGGAGAGAGTGGTCAGGCTATGTTCTCACTGAGGAGTTTGAATTTCATTTTGCAACCAGTGGAGGTCATCTATAATTTCTGATTAGGGGACCAGGGATTGCGGTGTGGCCATCCACCTGGAGGGGGGGTGATTTCTTATTTTCCCTCTCATTGTCTCTCTGTCTCTCTCTGGTGAGTGCACATGTCCTATGGTGAAAAAATAGATTTTGCTAAAGGACACCTATTTTGTGATATTAGAAAACAGAAGAATGGAAAAAGTGATCTGTACACATTTCAGATAAATAGGAAAGAAATAGCCATGCATTTCACTCATGAGTCAACACCAAGCTGCATAGTTGGGTCATAAAGAATCATGAAAAGAGATATATTCGTATGGTTAAAGAATGAAGCTTTAGTGTCACTGGAGGGTGTGTGTGTGTGTGTGTGTGTGTGTGTGTGTGTGTGTGTTTATTGTATCCATCTCCACCAAATTCATCTTCTCGCCAGATTTTAACAGCCTAAATACTATTGCAATGCTAATTTTGTTATCTGACAAAATTTCTTTTCCCAATAATTGCTCAGCGAGAATTAAATGCCAGATCAGCAAACTTCTGGAGTGTTCGGTCGATCTGCTATTATGCAGGATTATGCAATTTCTGTTAAGCAGTTCCCAGAGGCTTACAAAACAGGTTAACTTTGTCCCAAATGTGGATTAATTTCTTTACTGTTTCCTAGCCTCATTTAGTTTCTTTAATAAGTAACGTGATTAGTTCACCTAATATTTTTATTTGATTAAATATAAAGAAAATTAACTCTCAGAACACATTAATTTGATATATTTTATGAACTATAAAGATGGAGGTTTCTATGTTGAACTTTGTCATTTTTCGGATCCTTTTACCCCCAAATTTATATATATATTTGTAGGAGGGTACTTCAAAAAGCTCACAAAAAAATGGAATTAAAGTATGAGTTTAGTGGCCAGCAAGTGGCATGGTGGTTAAGATGCTGGACTCCCACGTGGCTGACTGTGGATCAAGTCCTGAACCTGGTGGCTTGCTTTTTCACTTTTTTCCCCTCTCTTTTCCTTTTTCCTCTTTCTCTCTCTCTGGGGAACACACATGCCCTATAGCGAACTTAAAATAAATAAATAAATAAAATTTTCAAAAAGTAGGAGTTTATTTTCATGCAAATAATTTTGAAATCCATGCATAGTTTTTTTAATAATACGTATTCTTCCACGAACACTTTGAATATAATCTCTGATGACATTTAGGACAGATTATTTCATGTTGTTACAGAAGAATTCCTCCTACGAATAAAGTATCTTTGCTCGAGGAAATAAAAGGAATGACGACAAATCTGGCAGCAACTCTCATCGGCGTGTCCTTTGTAATATATGTGCTTTATTTGGGCTGTGCTTCCTTTGTTGATCGTTCCTTAAAGATGTGAGAACGAGCAGTATCTGCCAGCCCAGAAGCTGTGCTCTTAAACTGCGTGGTCAGAGCAGTTGCAGATATGTGGGAACAGTTAATAGACTCGTGGACATTTTCTGCAGGGAAACGGTGTCTGCTGATGGCCAAGGAGGCATACCACCCGAGTGGACAGCAGCAGGGTCCTCTGCTCCGGAGCTGAGGTCCCTTCCACTGTGTGACCCTGCTGCTTTCTGTGACACCTTTCCTCTGCCACTTTACACTAGTCCACCACAAGTTATTCAACATATTACTTACAAAGTGACCAGATTTAGCTATAGGATAAAGGATGTTTTTGAATTCACCAAAAACAGATAAATGTTTATTTTATTTTATTTACATTTTTTTAGTTACCAGAGGGCATGTGTGCTTGCCAGAAAGAGAGAGAAAAAGAGAAAGGGAGAAGGAGAAATCACCTCCTCCACAAGTGGTCACAGTGCAATGCCTTCTCCTCCATTTCTCCACCCTGTTGGGATTCGAGGCCTGCATGCACATATGCCCAGCATGTTTCACAAGCTGCTAGAGCTGCCGTTTGAACTGCAGTCAGTCACGTGGGATCTGGCTCCCTTAACCATTAGGCCACCTGGCTGGCCTCAGAAAAATGTAATGTTAAATATATATTACTTATAGTCATAGCTTCTACTGAAGAATAACCTGTTTTTAAACATTATAATGCTTTTTGCATTACTTATATAATATTGCATAGTTTTGTTTTAATATAATAAACCATGACAAATATAAAACTGACTTCAAATCTCCCCACTTCCATAAACCTGGAAGTGACCCTTTTTAGGCTACATCCCTTTAGGCTTCCCCCAACAGGGTAGAGACTACAATAAGACATTTTCAGAAACACTTCCTGAAATGGAAGAAATGGGACTTCATTGTCTTAATTTGCATTGATTTAGTTGGTGTTCTCTATTCTTATTTCTTGGCCAATACTTATTGCATATAACTTACATATTTTAATATTTTTTAAATAGCTATGCATTACACTTAACTCTCAGGATATGAGAAAACTGTGTATATATACATGTATATATGTATATATACACACACACATATATATGTAATATTAAACATCAGTAGCTTGTTCTCAATAATAATTTGTAAAATCTGAGAAAATTATATATGAATATGTTATTCAGGAAAACATCATTTTTAGATTTCCTTATCGAGCGGGAGAATAAAGCAGTAGGCTCATTCTCTATTATTACGATATTGATCAATGATGCTCAAAGTGGGGTCTCCAGGCCAGCAGCTTCAGCATCACCTGGGAACTTCGTAGACAGGCAGGTTTGGGAGCCCTACCCAAACAAATAAAAATCTGGAGATGGGATCTGAAGTCCATGTTTTAATAAGCCTGCAGGTGATCCCCATGCACCATGTTGAAGTTGGTCAGGAGCTGGACCAGACCACAAGGAGGAATCTTACAGGAAAAGCTGCTTCCACTAACAGTTATGTTCCTCTCCCACGCCATGTCTCCACGTCCGTTTTCTGAGGAGATCTCTTCCTCTTCGCCTGCCTTTTATTCCTCTTCTTCCCATTTCCTTGCCCTCTCTTGCACAGGTTCCATCTATTTGTGTCTTTATTCTTTTCATCTGTCCCTGATAATAGCTTCACTAATGCATTGCTACATGTGGAGACTCTATTAACTTTTAAGATAAAAAGTTCATTTGCCAAAATTTCCCCATCTGTTCAAACTCATAAAGTAACTTTTCTGATTGCTATGCTGCAAACAAGGAACATATTACTCAATTTGGCATAACTTCAGGAATGCTTTTGCAGTCCTGCATTAACACAGATTTTCGAACAAGTTTTATTAAAACCTAAAATCTTTTGTACCAGATGCCACTGTAGTGACCACAGTGTCCGTCAAGATTTTTAGGGTAAAAAAATCTTTAAACAAAGCATATGTATTCTTACAGGCAATCAGAGGAATAAAAACACGGTTGTTACTACTATTATTAAACTTGTACATGTTAAGACTTTTACATGAATTATCTCATTCAATTATCTTAAAATTCCGTGTGATAGGACCTGCTGCTGTTGTTCTACAAATAAGTCTGCTAAATGCACTACACGAAAGGATCAGGAAAACACTAAATTTAAACTTCGTATAATTTGAACCATTTAATTATATTCTACTTACCACAACAGGTTCTAGGCAGACTGTAGATGAACCTGACAGCTTTTAGTGAAGTAAAATGTTATTAAACCATTTTCATGTTTAATTTGTGTAAACTTTTCATGTAATCTAATATTGCACCATCTAAAGTGGGGTTTCCTTAATAGAGTTGTTTTATTTATTTATTTTTTTGGAGGGGTTTTTTCGCCACATGGCGTGTGCGCTCGCCAGACAGACAGAGAGAGACATAGAGACAGAAAGCGAGAATTCACCCCCCAGGGGGGATGGTCACGCCGCAATCCCTTCTCCTCCATTCTCCTCTCGGGATCTTGGGCACGCACGCACACGCGCCCGGCGTGAGATCTAAGCCACCGGGTCCGAGACGCGAACCGCAGTCGACTACGTGGGAGTCCAGCGACATAGCCACTACGCTAACTGCTGGTTCCCTGTTTTTTATTTTAAATAGTTATAAGATGTTTTCTTCCTATTTAATTATTTGGGAATAAGTTATATCTGAAAGGAATGTAACTATGATATTGTGAGTTTGGGCATCTTCTAGGTTAGGGGGTTTCTGGAGAATTCATAAAATTTCTCTTTCTCCGTTCCCCCCTCCCTCCCTCCCTCTCTCTCTCTCTTTTTTTTTTTTTTCCCCAGTGAGCACATACTCCAACTTACTGTTTTCTAAAGTTGAAGGGCTATAAATTCATGGCTTCAAAGAAGGGTACCATATGGAAAGTGAAACAATAATAAATAATAAGGAAATGGAGTCCGTTCTTCTAAATATTAACTATGTTTACTTGGCTGTGGCATCTCAACTATTGAAAAAAAAACCACATATAGCAAATTGGAAGTGCTAATTTTCTTATTTGCAATAAAATCATTAAGTGAGATTTTTACTAGAAGACATGTTTAATGAAAACAATTTAATGGAAGATGGTACTTCTTGTATCAAACATGGATTTTTTTTAGAATTAAAAAATTGAGGTAATTTAAACAAAACTAAGGAATCAATAAGCAGTTATAGGACAGAGAGGAAACCTAAGATATTTGATAGCATCCTTAAGGAAAATTTAATACACAAATGTATCAAATTACTTTATTAGCATTCTAATGACAAAATAGTGGATATAGAACATAATGGACGTGATTCACTAACACTAGATGAGGGAGATTTTGCCTCTTTGGAGAACAGATAGGCAAAATTTTGTTGGTAAGAACTAGATTCCATTACATTTAGACCATTCATTACTGGAAATGTAATGTCAGATAAAGTTTATATGAGGTTAATGTATAATTAAATTTATAATTTTTTGCCTACTCAAATTTTTGCTACTCAGAATTTATACCCATCCAGGTGTTGGGGTGTCCCTAGTGGGGTGACTGATAAGAACGAGAGGATTGCTTAGCATAGCAGCCAGAGGGGCCGTACCTGCCTCCTTGATTTACTGGCAACCAGTGCATGGGCTTGCTTCTAATGTTTGGCCGGTTGCTTATTGTCAACTCAGGCCTGGTGCAAGTGGGCAAAGCCAAGGGGCCACTTAGGTCCTGGCTCTTGGATTCTCAAGGCTGGCTTGGATTCAGTGCATTTCCTAACAGAAGTCTATGAAAATCTATGGAGTCAACCATTATCTTTTTCTTACTGCTTATAATGATCAGCATCAGATATTTTTTTTGCTTGCAACCAAGACCTCTTATTTTGAAAAATATTTTGCATATATTTCTTGAGGGTTTACTATAGTTTTAGTAATGTGCAGATGTTGCAGTTTTATTTACTAAGAGAAATCATGGTTTATGTTTCTCGAAATTTACAACCTCCAGCAGGAGGTGAATCCGTATGGAAAGTGCTATATACAAAGTAATAAAATAATCTGAATGTTAATATGCATATTAAGAAACCAAAAGATTATTCAGGAGTTTTGTGGCATCTCAATAAAGTGCCAAAATCTTTTTCGCATATGGTAGCTCTACTCTTACGGGAAAGCTTTCAGAACAACTGTGAATGTGTGTGTGCTTGAGTGTGTGTGAGTGTGTGTGTGTGTGTGTGTGTGTGTGTGTGTATGAATGTTTTACTTTCTTTTTTTTAATTTGGACATAACTTTCTCAAAGTTATCCAATCACATACTTAAAAACAAAATAAAACATGAACTGTCATCTCCAGGTAACAAATATAATTTGAAAAGAAGCTTTAAGATTAGGATCTAGTGATGGACTCGCCAATAAAAATGAAATCCATCCTGATCCAGCCCCAAAGCCTACCAGTTGAGGAAAGCCGGATCTCACTTGGCTGACCGTGGTTTGAATCCTGGCTCTGGCTGCTTGGGGAACATACTGGGTATGTGTGCAGGCATTTCTAAAAGCCCAACAAGATGGAGAAATGAATGAGAAGGGATTGTGGTATGACCACATCCCCTTTGGGAGGTTCTTTCTCCTTTTCTCTCTCTCTGGTGAGTACATGCGCTCTCTGGAAACTTACAAAAAAAACACCCCCAAATCTATGTTTTGTCCTGACTTCTCATATCTGAAAACAGTTTCTCCTTTAGAAAACTCCTAATTCAAGTCTTTTTGAAGATGCTTAAATATTACAATAGAAAGTTAATCTTCCAAACGTGCTGATACTCAATTGCTAAGGTTAGTCTATATAATCTACCTTCTAGCAGAAACAAAGCCTCCTACTAGACACAAAGGAGAAGTTATATGTACACTTTCTTTCTGTGTAAACTCTGCAATTAACACAAATCTTGTGTAAGTATAAAAGGGAAATAACTTTCTGCAAACGTCATCTATTGGATTGTTGGAAAAGTCATGACGCATTTTTGCAGAGAATAAAATACATCATGACTTTTCTGTCAACCCAATAAAATAGGTATTTTAATAATTGTCAACTTTAAATCCAGGTTCAATAGTGAAATCTGGTTGCATATTTATAGATGTGAAGATTTCTGGCATAAAATCTTTTTTTTTTTTTGAGGTTTTTGCTATAGGGCGCATGCGCTCGCCAGACAGACAGAGAGAGACAGAGAGACACAAAGTGAGAAATCACCCCCCAGGGGGGATGGTCACACCGCAATTCCTTCTCCTCTATTCTCCTCTTGGGATCTTGGGCATGCACGCACACGCGCCCAGTATGAGTTTAAGCCATTGGGTCTGCGACACGAGCCACGGTTGACTATGTGGGAGTCCAGCAACATAGCCATTATGCTAACTGCTGGTGCCCTGGCATAAAATCTTTTGAAGAAATAACTATTTCTTTGTCTTTTAGAGCACTGAGGAGAAGGAATGGTGTGGGAACTTTTAAGATTTGGTAGCTTTTAATCTATAACTAAATCTGGAAATGTGGGTTCTTCTCCAGAATAACTTGATTCTTCATAGAAATAAGGAAATATCTTTATCCAGGAATAAGTTAATACAGAATGCAAAGGTATTTTAAAGGGACTACTTTTTTTTATAATGAAAAAAAATCTGCTACATTGCAGGTCAATAAAACTCAAATGCAAACTATTGGCTACTGCCAGTCACCTGGAATTACTACCTAGGATGAGACGTGTTTGCATTTTACACCCATGTAGAGACAGTCATTACGAAAGAATAAACTGGTGTTTGGAATAGGAGGTGGCTGATTTTAGAGAGTATTTCTGCATTGATCAGGGCAATTTTGCTGTGGGAAGGTGTGGTGCTCAGGTAAACGTTAGAAAGCTGAGTCTGTACACAGATCTTTGTGTGGATGAGCAAACTGTTGGCCCCCAAGGAACCCTGAATTTTCCAGTGCTTCTGGAGTTGGGGCTCAAGCACTGACCTGAAAAGAAAACTGGCTGAAACTCCGTTGAGAACGTGTACCTCAGGGAATCCTCCTCCACTCTGCATGTATACATGGGCATCTTGCAGTGATGGGAGGTTTGGTGTCTGGCACTAGCTGAAGACAGTTCCTGGCATTACCCTTAGTTCCATCTACCCTCCTTTTCAGATGTCTTATCTTTGTGAAACAGGATTTTTCAGTGGTTGATGTGATTAAAAAGCAAGCACTGCAAGAAAATCAATGTGGAATAAGAAATGAGGATGTTGGTGTCTAATCTGATTTTAAAATTTGAAAAATTGTGCAGTTCAAAAGGCACACACTTCCCTTATTTAGGTAATAGCAGTTATTTAAAAACTTCTTGGGCCAGCCAGTGGCCTGGTGGTTAAGGTAGAGAGATCCCACATGGCCTGCTGAAAGTTTGGAGTCCCAGATCAATTTGCAGGGCACCCGAGCCCAAAATCTTGAAAGAAGGGAGGAATGGAAAAGAGATCGCAGTGTGACCATGGGGAAGGCTTTCTCTCCCTCTCCCTCTTTCTCTTTGTGGTGAGCACATGTACCCTCTGGAATATAAATACATAACAGTTTTGGGTCCCAACTACATATAAAAGGGATTGTTTGGTATTTCTTTTGCCTAGGGCATGGTGGAAAAAAAAAATCACAGAAACACTAATGGAGCTGTGAACTGAGAAAGTCCAGGGCCTCTGTGTAAGCCAATTAAAACAATGCCATTCTTTTGTGTGATAACCTCACGGTCGCAGCTTGCCTTCGGGTCAGGAACCGCCATAGGATTCGGTGTTGGCCAGCGAGATGCAGGAGAAACATACTGGGTAACTTCTTAGAAAGTTATTTTCCTTCCTAATAAGAACAGTCCATAGGAGATGAAAGGATTTTGCCACTCTGGCCAGCCCCTGCTTTCCGCTTTTGAACGTGGTCCTGTTGCCTGGAGCTGAGTCAGCCATCAGGCAATGTGATTTGACAACTGTAAGAACAAAAGGCAAAAGACCGAGGACAGCAGGGAAGAACAGCAACTGTCTACCTCCAAATTTTCTTCGTTGAAAATAGAGCCTCTGCTTGTTTAAATCTCTCTTAAGGTTTTGCTATTTCTTGTCTCTGAAAATGTAAACACTGGTTATTCTTGCTTTAGTCAAAGCTATGGAACTGCAACACTTTAGGGGGTAGTTTAGAGGCCTTGGGGAACGACATGGACACACAAAGTTAATGTCTCTCAGAGTCAAAGGCAAATAAATAATGTATTCCATTTTGTAAAATACGGAGATAAATGCCAGAGGAAAGATTGAGGGTGGCAGCCATGAGAAATAGAACAGGAGTCAGGAATAATAACTGCTGCACATGTTTTGCACTTACCGTGTTTTGGGCATTGTGCACATTATTGTACACGTCTGTCATTTGATTTTCACAGCAACCCTAAGAGGTAGCTTTCTCTCCATTTACAGATGAGTAAAGGAGGGAAGGAATATGTCAAATGATGTGACTGTGATCATGTAAGTAAAAAATGAAGGTGATAGGGGATGTAGGAGATTGTAGTTATTAACTGTAAATTTTACAGTGAAATTTTACTTTTGAGTAATTTCATTCATTTATTTATAGTTTTTGCCATAGGGCATATGAGCTGCCAGAGAGACAGGGAAGGTAAGAAATCATTCCCTCTCCCCCAGGGGAATGGCTACACCAGAATCCCTTCTCCTCAATTCTTTTCTTGGCATTTTGGACACACATGCATACACACCCAGCATGATTTTCAAGCCATCAGATCTCAAACTATGATCGGCCATGTAGGATCCAACACCCTAACCACCATGTCACCTGCTGGCCCACCTTTACTGATGTAATGAAAATCATCTAAAATATTCCAGCTACTAAAAACTTACTCACTTTTATTTTGGGGAAGAAATTAAGTATTTCTGAATTAATATCCTTGAGTTATGTTGCAATATCATGTTCTTAAAATTTAACAGTGAGAACACTGGATCTGAAGAGACTACATAATGTTTTAAAATTGATGCTTGTGAAGTCAGAGAACACTTTTGGAAGTGGACTTTGTGTTGGCCAGAACTCAACTTAGTAAATACTCCTGAAATGTCAGGCATCTTGTAAGAGAATCATGGTAGGCGTTTTGGCAAGTCTTGCATTTACACATGACTTAGGTAATTGTTCCTATTTAGTTGAACTTCACATCTCCAAGTAGACTGAATTCATTTAAATTCCAGTCAGATCAGATAAAACGAGAAACAATGTAAAATAAACGGACTTCATTTTAACTTAGAAACCAATGTTATTTCCTTTAAGATCGTCTCTCATCATTTTCTTTGAAGGTAATCTAGAACACATATACTAATAAAGATACATTTTTATTCATGTATTAGAGACTTGGATCTGAATGAGACTATAAAGATTGTTAGTCTAACTTAGATCAGGTCTTCAAACATTGCTAAACCTTCCAGAAAATGACTAATGTGTCTATGGACTACATCCAATAACAATGTATGTGTTGGGGACTTTCACTTATATCAGATTTACCTTTATCAATCAGTACTCTCTTGGGATCAGCAGTTGCCATAACGGCTATGTTGCTGGACTCCCATGTAGTAGACCATGGTTCCAGTCCCGGACTCGGTAGCTTAAACTCATGCTGGGCACATGTACATGCATGCCCAAGATCTCTAGAGGAGAATGAAGGAGAAGGGTTTGTGGCTTGGCCATCCCCCTTGGGGGATGATTTCTCACTTTCTGTCTCTCTGTCTCTCTATGTCTTTCTGGCAAGCGCATGTACCATATAGCAAAAACCTCTCCGAAAAAAAAAAAAAAAAGAATTAGTTCTCTCTTTTTTTTTTTTTTTTAAAGAATTAGTTTACTTAATTTTATTTATTCATTTATTTTAATTTGACCAGAGAGAGAGAGAGGGGAAAGTGAGAAAACAAGCCACCAGGTCCAGGACTTAAACTGTGGTCAGCCATGTGGGAGTGTCTAGCACCTTAACCACCACACCGCCTGCTGGTCCCAATAATTGGTACTCTTGACCAATAAGGTTTAAAATAATAAATATTTGGTAAGCTAAACTAATAAGTAAACTAGTAATTACAGGCAAGGCAGCATGGTTTTTTCTCAGGCTTTTTCCTTTTATGTTACAGTTGATCCAAATCAAAGTGGCTCCTAAGTATACTTAGTCTCACACACACACACAGAACTCTCCCAGGAAGATGAGGAAGGAGCACCAAACGCTCTGTTTTTGTTGTTGTTCACGTAGAGAATAAGCTAAATAATTTAATTCTGACTTCATTGGAATCTAAATCTTGATATTTTGTTTAATCTACTATAGCACACTTAGTTTTCACCCGTTTGAAAATACTGATCTCTACCCCTATAGTTAGCAGTACACTTTAAATTAGAAACACTTTTTTTCCCATATTTCCTAAGTGAATACTGCATAATTTATGCTAGTTTTTTGTAATGTAAAATATCTTATGATAAAACTGTTACATCATGACTTTCATTCTTGCATATGTCCTTTGCTATCCCAGATTATATGCAATGTGATCATTTATATTTTTAAAATATACACATATTATTATTCACATTTAATCACTATACATTTTTACAGTGTATAACATGATTTTTCCCAGCCTGTCATTTACATTTTACTAATCCAAGAGAAGGCAAAGGATAAGAGAAAATTATGAATTTTAAGAGTCATGTATGTTACAAAATCCATGTATTAGAGTTTTAAAAATAGTTGTTTATACATAGGAAAGAATTGCCATTTCCTGATCTTATGTAGGCGTAGACTTTTAAAACTAGTTAGCTCTGGGGCCAGCTGGTGGCATGGTGGTTAAGGTGCTGGAATCCCACATGGCCAGCCAGGATCTGAGTCTCTGACCTGGCAGCTTGAAAATTCTCCCAAGCTGCTTAAAATCCCAGGAGAAGAATGGAGGAGAAAGGTATACAATGTGGTCATCCTTTCTTTTTTTTTTTTTTTTTTTAGAGTTTTATTTTTATTTATTTATTTTTTTGGAGAGGTTTTGCTATAGGATGCATGCGCTCACCAGACAGACAGAGACATAGAGACAGAAAGCAAGAAATCACTCCCCAGGGGGGACGGTCACGCCATAATCCCTTCTCTTCCATTCTCCTCTCGGGATCTTGGGCACGCACACACACGCACCCGGCGTGAGTTTTAAGCCACCGGGTCTGGGACGTGAACCGCGGTCGACTACATGGGAGTCCAGTGACATAGCCATTACGCTAGCTGCTGGTTCCCATGTTGTCATCCTTTCCCTCTTGCTGTTTCTCTCTCTCTGACGAGCAAAAGCCTTTAAAAAAAAAAGTTAATTTTGTTGGTTGGAATGAGAATGTAAGAGTAGAAGAAAAGACAGCATTTGAACATAAAGATGGCTTTGTATATTTGTATGTTTTTATTTTTCAGAAATTAGAATTATCCTTGTTAAATGTAGTCTGATGGCCTTTTACTACTGTAAACAATATTTTTTTTTCCTTGTATAGGGTTTTATTTACCAAGAATTGTGTTTGTTTTCCTCCCAGAAATAGCTCTTATTTGAGGACAGAGATTGAAAATGGATGAAGATAGAAAAAAGTCAAAATGTGAAAAACATAAATTTAGTAAGTTGTATTTTTCACTGGCTCACATTTCAGTTGCCTCATTTGACTATTTATAACTTTATAAAAGATGAAGTAAGCAAAAATCGCTCACTAGTCTGATGTGGAGACTTCCTTTCATGCATATGTATCCACGATTTCAGAAGGAAGAGTCATTCCGAGCTTAGCGAAGCCAAGCTGTCCTAATGAGAGGTCACTGGTGTACTTTATTGTAGGTGTTCTTCTCTGGCTTAGAAAGGATTAAGTGTAGTCTTCATGCATAGATATTAAGAAAGCTTCTTAAGTCTGTGACTTATAAACATAATGAGTCATAGTATTTCAAGACATTGGGATTTAATAGTATGAGCTACATTTAAAAAAAATCTCAACTTCTCTTTTTTTTTATATCAGGTGTGAAATACCTCTATCACAAACCAATATTAAAAGTTCAAATATATTGCATTTATACATGTGAGATAGTGGAAGGTGAATATGCTCATCCAAGGTGACATCACCATAAATTGATATTTTAACCCCCAGAGCCAAGGTGAATGACTGGTTAATGCTCCAAGTCAGTGTCTAAAATTATCCATACATTATCCCTCAAGTTTAATTCAGGACTTAAAGATTCTTTAATTTGTCAAGGATGAGAGGATCAGAGGAAGGGAGGAAGGAGAGGGAGGAAGGGAGAAAATAAGGAACAAAGGAATGAAAGAAACTGAAGGGAGAGAGTAAGGAAGATAAAGGGAGAGAGGGAAAGAAAGGAAGGGACATAAGAAAGAGGGAAACAAATCTTATGGACCCAAGATATGCTGGGAAATTTATCTTTTATTCTACATAATGGAAATGTAGTCAAAAAGATAATGCTTCTGTATTTTTTTCTCTAAAAATAAATTAAACAATCATATTATGTTTTTTTTTTTTGTATATAATACATTTAGCAATGGTTAAGCCAAAACATTGTGGTTGTGATTCCTGAAAATATCCTCTGTTTTCTCTAGCTTTTAAATGATTTTCATACAGTTATTTTCTTTGCATTTCACCCAACAAAGTACACAACTTTATGCCGCCAAATATAGAAAATCATAACAACAAAAACATCAAAGTTATTGTTCAACCAAAATAACATTACAATTCATTCTCTGTTACCTTCTTCCTCTCCATGTTCTTCTCTTTTATTTACTGCCTTTCTAATAAAGGAAGGGAATGGGAAGTAATATTTATACATGCCTTTATAAAATAGTGTGTGTTGTTAGTAATTTTCACTCATTTCATCTCTGTAACAACCATGTACAATAAGCGTGTTATAAGTGGAGAAATAGTTGCTTATATGAAGAGCTTAGCAGTGAGTTTGGAAACAGGATCAGTATACAAAAGTGAATAGTTTTTCTACACACCCTCAACAAACAATTGAAGACAAAGACATGTATGTCTGTATGTATATTTTAAATATACCATTTAAAACTAAAATCATAATGGATCTTGGATTAAATCTAACACAAGTTTTATAAGCCTTGTGCATGGATGTTTTTGAAACTTCATTAAAATACATTAAGCAAGCCTTTAATAAATGGAAATGCATCCCATGCTAGTAATGGAAATACTTCATGAGGATGGCAATCAGCCCTAAATTGGTTTAGAGTCTTCCGACTTTTCCAAGAAATATCTGACGGAGCATTCCACGAAACTTGAAAAGCTGTTTCTTGTTTATGTGAAAGCTCAGTGGTCCTAAAAGACAGGGCACATCTGAACATGCAGGTGGAAGTTGTTCTATTTAGAAATTAATATTTTAAGAGCCATGATAATGAACATAGTATGTCATTAGCATAGATGTGTATAAACTGACCAAGAGTGTAACATGGGAAGTCCAGAGACAGTGATGGTAAAATTATGGATAAAATTATGATCTGGCATTTTTCTAAAAAGGAAGCACATATTGTCAGTACAAAAAGCTTTACTCCATTAGCCATCAGAAATATCTAGAATAGCCTACTATGTTGTACCATTTACCTGGAAAAAAGTAAGATGAGGAAAAAATATATGGTGTTTGAGAAACTGAATCAATGCAATTTATTATTCATTACTGGCAGCAATTTGAATCAGCATAGCCCTGTTGAAAACTAGTTTTACATTAGCTTATAAATTTGAACATTTATACACCCAGCAGTTTCATCCCTACTTAGATATCTAGTAGAAATTTGAAACCTTGCATCAGGAGACATGAAGACAGTTTATAACAGCAATGTTTGTAATATTAAAAATCCAGAGATGGCCTAATTAATTTTAAACAAATTACATTGTATTCACACAACAAATGCCAATCAAAATGAATAAACTACACTACCAAGGGCAACAGGACAATATAGATTATTCTTCATAACATGCATCTGGAAAAAATAATAAGCCAGACGACATGGAGTATAGCTTGCTTAATAATTTCAAAAAATAAGAAAAAAGAGGACCAGGCAGTGTTGCAGTGGTAACAGAACTGGACTCACACCCTAGATTTACCTCTCAGAGCTTCCCTGTGAATGCTGGACAAGCATGTGCCCACCCTCCTGGGCCGGCTGAGGCAGGGAGTGGATCGTGGTGCCAGGAACCTGTTGAGGTGCTGTCTCTCTGTCTTTCTCTCATGGAAGAAATAAATAAATAAATCTTCTTTAAAAATCCAGAGATGACCTAATTAATTTTTTAAAAATGAGAGTGCACTCACACAATAGAGGACAATGAAAATGAGTGAATTGCACTACCAAGGACAACAGGACAATATAGATTTTTTCTTAGTACTGTCCCATTGAGTGAAATAAGCTAAAAGCTAGACTACATGCAGAATGTCTTGTTTTTTTGTTTGTTTGTTTGTTTTTTTTTTTTTGAGAGTTTTTTTTCGCTGTAGGGCGCGTGCGCTCGCCAGACAGACAGAGAGAGAGACATAGAGACAGAAAGCGAGAAATCACCCCCCAGAGGGGGTGATCACGCCGCAATCCCTTCTCCTCCATTCTCCTCTCGGGATCGTGGGCATGCACGCACACATGCCCGGCGTGAGTTTTAAGCCACTGGGTCTGGGACGCGCACCGCGGTCGACTACATGGGAGTCCGGCAACATAGCCATTACGCTAACTGCTGGTTCCCTGGAATGTCTTGTTTTATAACTTCAAAAAAAAGCAAAAAATAAAAAGAATATATTGCTTATATTTATTATTTCATTTTTTAAATTAGAAAACAGACTATAAAAATCAAATTAAAGAGTCATACATGGCCTCATGGTGACAGGGGATTGTGAACCAAAGATGGTGACCATTACTAATCCATGCATCTGATAAAGAAGAAATGAAAGATCAGAGAAGTGAATGAATATGCCCAGTGTCATACAAACACAGGGGTGCAGAGAGTGAGGGAGGTTTAAATCCAACATCTATCCTCCATGCCTAGATGTGACAAAGAACAGGGCTAGGAACAGGGAAATTGCACAGGAGTGTTAAAATGATAGGTGTTCATTCCTGCAACTCTACAGCAACACAGTTCTGAGATGGCTAAATCTAATGTATACAATCGTAGTATGTCTTCTCAAATATTTGCATGGTTTCCATTGGAAAATAATGAAATAAGAAAACAGACATACCCAAATACAAAGTACTGACATTTAAAATATTTAGAATAAACTGAAAGCAAATTTGGTAATGTATTTTCTCATGCACTTTGACTCAAATCTCTTTTAAAGCTTTTTCATAAGGTTTTCCCTTATCAGAGCTGAAAGGAGCATGGGAGATCACCTATTCGAATCTTCTTATTTTACAGATAAAGTTCCCAAGGTCACGCTGCTCATAGCCAAGTTCGGACTCAAGGTCGCTCCTCTTGGTATCTAAATCCCATGGCGGTTTCCAGCCCTGATCCAGTGACCTGAGGGATTTTCGTCATTCTGGACAGAATAGTGCTTTTAGAAGCAATTTGAGAAAGGGAAAGTGAATGCCAAATAGTCTAGTGTGTTCCTCACAGGGGAGAGAGCTCTACCACAAATTTATTATGCTTTCACAAAGTGCAGTCTCAGTGGAATTTAGCAGCAGCTCCCCACAGAGCCTACCCCCCTGCTGCTGTTCCAGATAAACGTTCTTAAAAGTGAGGGAGGGATGGGAAGAAAGTTAGTGACCACCTCAAGTATAGAGGAATAGCAATAGTGTGGTAACGTGGAAAATATGCTTAGTTCTTGCCTGCCCTTAATTAGGGAAAAGTTTGAAATGCTTTGTTCATATATTTGAAAAGAGATGCCTCTTTTCAGGAAACCCAAATTAAATCTAACTTCAACTTCTTGTCAAAATTTTCTTCTTTATTAATAAATAGTAAGTCCTTTGAACATCATCCGATCCAGAAATGACTGTCTTCAAATCTGTTTCAGCCTCGTCTATAAAAAAAACATAAAAACAAAGTCACTTTCTCTCCCTGGAAATCCCTTCTCCTGCCCAGACGGTGACTTAATCAGAGTCCTGTCTAATATTTAAATTCCGATTTATATTTTGCCTCCTTTGGTCTTCCAACTTATTAAGTCTCGTTTCTGGAATTAGTCCACCTCATTTTACCTTATCGGAGTGCTTGCTACCGGAAAGCCTGCCTGGGAGTTCATTATTTGTTATTTTAATCTGAGCCCCATTCGTGCCTCTCTCGGTGTTCTGCTCTGTGTTGTAGGAGCCTGGAACCTATAAAATTCATTCCCCAGGCTCCTATAACCTCAGTTCCTGTTAGACTTAGCTCCTAGTGGTAGAGAGGGGCAAGTAAGCTGTTTTTTTCTTGGACTTTCTGGTAGGAACAGCAGTGGGTGGTGCCAAGACTTAAGTCCTGGGATGGGCAGTGTTCTAGGCATCTGCTCAGGCAGCTCAGCTTCAGCTGTGGGTCCCTGGGGTACAGCTATGGGCTCTCAAGAGACATTAGTGACTCCTTTGCTTCTCCAGCCCAAGGGCAGTATTTTCCTGCAGTTATTAGGCTTTGTGTCATTTTACATTTGTTCCCGTTGTCCTTTCAACACCAATCTAAGAAAACCCCATCTTAAGCTCCCCATGTTTGAAATTCATAAAATGATTTAGTTTATTCATATTTGGACCTAGTACTGTAGTGCATCACAAAAATAGAATACAAAATAAGGAGTAAAACAAAGATTTTTTTGAATGGAAGAAGATTTTTACTGTGTGTGATTCTAGGTCTGCAACTGTAAGACTTTATGGGGACACAAAATTCTTAAGAGAAAAACATTCATTACACATTGATTATTTATCAAATTAGACCCTTCTCAGCTGTCATTCTTTCTTAACAGAAGCATAGACCCCTCCACTCCTGTGATTGGCCATTTCTAGGTCAGTTCGTTGTTGAGTATAAGATGTCAACATACTATATATACAGCAAATTAAATGCAAATTTATTTCAGACCTCAAAAGATAATTATTTGAATATCAAGAGATTAAGAAAGACCCTTGGAAAAATTGATGGAGACCACACAGATTTTTGCACAAATTTACCTTTTGTATTTAGGTGTTAAGGTTGGACAGATGCAATCTCTTATTATGCTGTCATACAATGTTGTCAGAAAAATATGGCAAAGATAAAAAGAAGACTTAGAACAAGATCGATTGTTTAATGAGTACCAATTCTTCCCACCCCAATATAAACCTTTCTTTGCAATGTGACATTGCCACTTTGCCCATACCAAAGTGAAATCTGTTCCTCCACTGCCTAATTCTGGGCAGGCCTTGTGAGTTGCTTTGATGAATAGAACGTGGTATGAGGAGTGTGGTGTACCCGCCAGAGATTAGGCCTCAAGAGACCTTGCAGCTCACACCCTCATCCTCTTTAACCACTGCCTGAAACCCTTCCCCTAAGAAGACAGGTTGGTCACATAGAGGAGAATCCACACTCAAATATCAGACATCTTAGAGGCTATCCTGGACTTTTTAGCCCAGCTTACTATCAGAGATCTGAGAAATAATAAATTAATATCTTCAGCTACTAAATTTTGGAGTTAAAAAAATTCCATTTGTTTCTTTCATGAAAGGGGAAGAGAGAGACAAAGAAACAGGGAGTCTCAGCAGGTCCACACCACTATCCCTCTTCATTCCCAGTCAGTCTGGGTGGTGGGCATGCACACATACACTCAGCATGCCCAGGGAGATCCTGGGATGTGCAAGTAGGATCTTTCCAGATGGGTCTAGTTGTATCATTTGGGTACCACCACCAGGCTCCTGGAGTGGTTTTTTTTTTTTTTTTTTGCATCAAAGTTGATCTGAAACAAAATATTTGTTTCATTTTTAGATTATTTTAACAACTGACAAAGAGTTACAGGGACCAGCAATTGGCATAATGGCTATGTCGCTGAACTCCCATGTAGTTGACTGTGGTTTGAGTCCTGGACCCGGTGGCTTAAACTTACACTGGGAGCAGGTGTGTGCATGCCCAAGATCCCGAGAGGAGAATGGAGGAGAAGGGATTGCGGTGTGGCCATCCCTCCTGGGGGGTGGTTTCTAGCTTTCTGTCTCTCTGTCTCTCTCTGTCTTTCTGGTGAGCACATGTGCCCTATAGCAAAAACCTCTCTAAAAAAAAGAGTTACAATATTTTCATAATCATTTCTTTGTTTGAAAGATAATGCCCCTTTCCTTATAAAATAATATACAATTAGATATTTTACCAATACAAACTAATTTTATAACAACTGTATAGTTTCTTTGGACAATTTTCTAAGAAAGAATAAAATCTTTGCCATTGTCTTAAACCTCACTTTCTGAAAAGCAACAGGAACAGGCGGGTTTTTATGAGTTTTTTATGAACCCTAATATGGATTCATATGTGCAAAAAAATTCTGATTTTGACAATACAAGTATTTCATTATGTTCATATACCACATTTTCTTTATCCATTCATGTATTTATAGACACTTAAGTTGATTCCATGTCTTGGCTGGAGAACAACTGTAATGAAGAATAATTCACTGTCTATATTAATAGTTAAAAGAAGATTTTGAATGTTTCCCATATGAAGTAATGATAAATGGTCCAGATGATGAATATGCTAATTACCTTGATTTGATCATTACCCATTCTGTTCATACACTGAAAAATCACACTCTGTCCCATAAATGTGTACAATTATTATGCCTCAGTTGGCAAAAACATTAAATAAAAATTGTATGTTTACTGTGTATAACATGACATTTAAAAACATATATACATTGTGGAATGACTAAATCACGCTAATTAACATGTACGCTTTTTTTTTTTACTTCTTTGTGTGTGTGTGTGTGTGTGTATGTGTGGTGAGAACACTGAAAATCCACTTTCCTAGAAATTCTTAAGAATACAATACATCATTAACTACAGTCAGCATTCCTTCCATCTAACTGAGATTCTGCATCCTTTGACCAACATCTCCCCTATGACCTCGCCTCACCTAGCCTCTGGTAACCTTCATTCTATTCACTGCTTCTTTGAGTTCAACTTTTTATTTAAATTCTGTGCTGTAAGTCAGATCACGTGGTATTTCTTTCTGTGCCTGATTTAACTCTACTTAACATAATGTCCTCCAGAGTCATCTATGGTTGCAAATGGCAGAATTACCTTCTTTTTAAAGGCTGAATAATATTTTGTTGTGTGTATATATCACAATTCCTTTATGAATTCACCTGTTGATAGACACTTAAGTCAATTCTGTATCTTGGCCATTGTATGTTATGCTATAATGAACATGGGAGTGTGCACACTCATTTTTTATCAGTAGACTATTTATTGTATATTCTTAGGAAGCCTTATCCTGCATGTCATCTTTCACTTTTATTTATGAGTGTTCAATATATACCACCAAAATAGTGTCTATGTGTCTAGATGGTTTATTTCAGGTAACTGAGTTTACTCTGCATCCATAAAGAGGTAGGAGATTCTTTTCCTTTGTTGAGACTTTCCAATATAAAATTTTAATGCACAAAATTTTAGTAAGTCTGGAAAGAAAATTGCTGTTAAATATATTTCATGGAAAAGTTAGGTGCTGAAACATTGGCATATTAGAAAAACTTAACCCATCTTTGCCAGAATCCAGCACACCACTTTCTGTTTTGATGGGAATGTTCTGTTTCTGTTTTGTCCAATATAGTGGCAACTCGTCTTTGTACTATTGGCCACTGAAAATGTGGTTAGTGTAACTGAGCAACCGACTCTAATTGTAATATGGCTATTGGCTTCCATATTGACTAGTAGGTCTGAATGATTTCATACATACCTCCACCCTACAGGGCTGACTCCCACCTGCAACAGGAGATGCTCAGAGAGCACACAGAAAGTGAGCTGGTCTCTTTAAGAAAGCAAGTGAACCCTATGACTACCATTATTGTGTTTGCAAAAGTAACTACCAGTTTTACCAGTAGGAGATTAACCCCAGCTACTCTACTCTTCTCTAATGGTAGTTTTCTACCTGAGAGTTGGAGAATTGCTCCCATAAGGCACATCAGCTACCAGGCATGAAACTTGCTGTGTATTGTGGATCTGAAGATCTAGGTGGTGGGTGGATTTGATTTTCCTGGACCTGCCCGAGGCCAAAATTGTTTCTGCTTCATTATTCTGAGAAATGAAAACTTTCCATGAGGCAGTCTGAAGTTCTAACACATAAATGCTGGTAGATATAAAGAATTTTCAAAGTCCTTATCTACAGAATGTTTTGTTTGGTACAGTAACTGTGTTCCCTTATGCTTAAATCAGTTCTCTATAAAGACATCTCATATCTAAGCATGATATTTTCTAACACTGAATTCCTACTGGGATAAGCTTTTTCTATCAGGAAAGTAAAACTCTGAATGCTGTAGTCTTGGGGTTTCACGAGACAAAACTGTTCAGGGGGCAGATCCCTCTTTGACACCCGAATCATCGCTTTCTTTAGAGTCCCCTTCCCTCACCATGCTCTATCATTTCTGCTGCCTCCCCGACCTCCTTGCCTCCAACCCTCTTGATCCAAGTCATCTTTGTTCTCCTAGAAATTATGGTCGGTTCTAGGAAAACGGCTGAAATATCTGAGGTTCTAAAGAGGGTGATCTAAGAAAATATCACATTTTTAGTGTACTTGAATTTTAAGCATAATATTATATATGCTTAAGGAGTAGAGTGTTTTGTCTTGTGCTAAATATATTTAAAGCAATATGATGAAATCAAGGATTTATACTCTTGCTCCTAAAATCTCACTCTGATATTATGTACTTTTTGGCCTTATATGTAAGGCGAACCTTGACTTAGGATCGGATCCATCTTTCTATATCAAAGAAGATAATTAAATCAAGAATGATCATATAAGAAACCTTATTTATCAGTGAATATTGGTGTGTAATGCCTGAGGATATTAAGGAGAAGAGCAGTCACATAGTACTTTAAAGAAACACTCAAGAAAATTGTTTTAGAAAATAGACTCTTAAAAACAATGTTTTCTCCCAATTCCTCATAGAAGGTTAACTAACTTTTGTTTATTGACATAATTTAGAAAGAAGACTCCTCTTCATATAATAGCTTGTTCATTTTATGGACAGTAAAACTATGTAACACCATTATTTTTTATACTTCTATCCAATCCAGAGGAACAGGGATCAGATTTATCCTCTTAATTGAAACAACCAAAATAATCAGGCGCATTAAAGGAAATAATGTATTTTAAGATACTAGATAGCAGCCCAGCTGTGGTGGCACAGATGCTGGGACATTGCTGTGCGATACTGGAGCCACATGGGAGGCCCAGGTTTGGATCTCAGGTTGACACAAACATACTTCTAGGTGCAGCTGTGTGTGTCTGTGGTCCCAGCAGGCTGGGAGGGAGAATTTGCAGCATGGTGAGACCTTGTCAGGCATAGCACTCTCTCTCTGCACTCTCTCTCTCTCTCTCTCAAGAAATGAATATTTAAAAAGATTCTAGATATGAAGTGACAAAAGACAATGATCTCTGACAGGTGAGAAACAAAGAAGGTGACCGTTATGATTACGATAGCTTTTGTTGAATTTCTAGGCCTTGTGTAGGGAGTAGAAACCTATGCTGAACCTGGTGGGTATTCTAGATGCTGAAAAGGCTAAGTAGTACCAGAGAAGAAATAAAAAGGATGCAAGTTTATGTTTTGGAGGTGAAAGTTACAATGCCGGAGATAAAATATTATGGCTATAACAGCATATGAAATATAGTAGAAAAAGAGATGAATGCACTTGACATACAAATATAAGTGATCCAAAATAGGACGCACACACAAATAAATATTTAAAAAGTATCTGTGAGTTGTAGGCATATGTGTAGTAGCCCAATATAATTGCAGTTCCTGATGGAGGTAGGGAACACGTTTTGAAGGAATAATGGCTATCTTTGTTTGAGCTGCTGTTATAAAATGCCATAAACTGGATGGTTTATAAATAGCAAAATTTATTTTTCACAGTTTGGGAGGCTGGAAAGTTCAAGTTCAAAGTGATGGCAAATTTGTGTTTAGTGTGGGCCCCATGCTGGACGTGGCTTTTCACTGTGTCCTCATATGGTGAATGGGCCAAGTAATCTTTTATGAAGTCACTAATCTCATCCATGAGGGATCTACCTTCATAACCTAATCACTTCCTAAAGGTCTCTTCTCCTAATAGCATCCGTTTAGGGGCTAGGATTTATACATACAAATTTGGGGGGGGAGACACAAAAAAATTCAGACCATTGTAATGGTCAAAGTTGTTCAACTGGATGAAAATTATAAAATGTGGACCCCAGAGGCTCACGTTTTGGATTGGAAGATATACTTAGGACATCCTTTCTTTCCAATTTCATCCATAGATGCAACATAATCCCAAATATATTCCAGATAGGCCCTTTTGCAGATATTGAAAAATGAATGCTAAAGTATATACAGGAAGACAAAAGAGCTAGACTAGCCAACACAATATTAATTAAGAACAGAGTCAGAATCTGACAGTACTGAGCTTCATTATCACTATAAAGCTGCAGAAATCAAGACATCACAGTTGATGAATAGATTGAGATTAAATGGAACAGAAGAGAGAGTCCGGAAATACGACCACACAAAAAAAATCAAATTATCTTTGAAAAGGAGCAAAAGCAATTCAGTGGAAAAAGTATAATCTTTTCAAAATATGGTGATTAAATAATTAAATGCCTACAGGTTAAAAAAGAAAAGAAAATAACTTAAGCACAGATATTCCCCTTTTAACAAATATAGCCTCAGCATGAATCATAAACCTAAATGTCAGATGCAAATACATAAAACCTGAAGAAAACTATGGAGAAAATCTATGGGACTATGAGTTTGGTGATGAATTTGTAGATAAAACATCAAAACAGATTATGAAAATATCTATGAAAAGATAAATGAAAAGTCATACTTTATTAAATTAAAAATAAATTTGCTCTGTAAAAGGCACTGTTATGACAATGATTAGATAAACCACAAATGAGAAGATACTTGCAAAAACATATATCTGATAAAAAAAATTATATCTAAAATATGAAAAACTGTTAAACTCAACAGTAAGAAAAAAAACCCAATTAGAAAATGGGCAAAAGATCTGAACAAACACCTTACCAAAGATAACATACAGATGAGAGTAAGCATACAAAAAGATGCTCAAGACCATTTGTCAATAGAGAACTGCAAAATAACACAACCACATACTTATTAAAATGGCTAACATCTTGAAAACTGACAATGAAATTGCAGGCAGTGATGTAGAACAAGATTTCATTGGTGGTGGGAAAACTAAATTTTTTGAAAGACAGTTCAACAATTTCTTACAAAGTTAAACATAATCTTGCCATATAATTCAGGAATCATACTCCTACTTAAATGAGTTAAAAACTGTATCCACACGAAATACTGATTGTGAATGTTTACAGAAGCTTTGTTTAAAATAGCTAAAAACAATTAGGAGTAATGAATAAGTTATTCAATGGTGAATGAATAAATAAACGGGTATATCCATTCAATGAGGTATTATTCAGTAATAAAAAGAATGAAGCTGTTAAAGAATGAGAAGAATAAGATGAATCTTACACGTATATTAATTAGGAAAGAAAGTACACTAAAAAGGTATGATTTCAGTTATATGACATTCTAGGAAAAGCAACATTATAGGGGTGGTAAACAGATTAGTGGTTGCCAGGGGATGAGGAAAAAGTAAGGGGAAGTTGAATAGGTGAAAGTATTATTCAACAATTTTGGATACATTACCCTATGGATTGGTCAGAACATACAGAATGCATGAAATCTTAACAGCACAAAGAATAGACCTTAATGTGTGAAAATTAAAAAAAAAATCATTTAAGAAGGCAAGATTCCCAGGATGTAACGCAGAACACTGCAAAATATTTACCTGTATTGGAACTGTGTAAAACAACATCAGTAAAGAGGGTGAGTGAAAAAGGTTCTGCACTAAGTAACTCTGGAAATGAGCAAAGTCCGGATGACTAGAGGCAAAAACACAGTACTAAACACCATATTTTAGTTGAGTAAGGCATTTCCCAAGGCTGTAACCATTAAAAATTGTGATACAGCATTACGACTGTTTTGAAATTGAACAATTAAGGAAATGATGGTGGTTCATGAGAGTCAAATTTCTCTTGGAGTGGCAGTTTATGGATAAACAAGATTGGGGGAGAGCCTAGAATATTTTGTGTGATAGCAGATTAGAGTTGAAGATGTCAGTAGGAAATCATATGTAGCTTAATATAGATACAAATGGTATACATATGGAAATATTGATAGATATATGTGCATATAAAATTAATGTATACACATTTATTTCCTTGCTCTTTCAGCTGAGAGTGTCTAGATATAAGGATATTTGGTGACAACAAGCATACCTAACACCCTAAATCTTGATTTGTAGTTTCCTTTTCCAGTAAGAGGGACCAGGGCTTCTGAATGAAAAAAACCTGGTTCTAGGACTGGAGACCTTCTGTCTCCAAACTCATAATCTTATTCTAATTGAAAATAAAACAAAAAAACATTCCCTATAGAGGAGCATTGTACAAGATAACTCATACATTGTGTAGTATGAGAGAGTGAGAAAGCACCCTCCAAATGGGATGACTACACCACAGTCCCTTTTTCTCCATTCTCTTGGGATCTTGGACATGCACACACACACTACCTGGCATGCTTTCAAGACAGTTGGTCTGGAACTTAAACTGTGCAGTGAACCAAGAGGGATAAAGTAACCTTAACCACTATGCCATCTGGCTCAAATTATATTTCTTTTAAATTTTTTAGAATTATATAAACTATATATATGCATACAATATGTGTATATATTATATTTATATAAATATATACACCACTTCCCTACTCCCCCATGCAAATATTACAATAAATAATAAATAAATACAATAAATATTGTATATTTATATATGTATTTATATGTCTTTGTGTGTGTGTATGTGTGTGTGTGTATAATTTGTTTAGGTAAGAAAGAATTCTGAAGTTCTTTGAACAATATTAAGAAAAAAAGTAAAGTTGCAATACAGCATTAAAACATGTATCTCTTTTGGGACCAGCAGTTAGCATAATGGCTATGTCGCTGGACTCCCATGGAGTTGATCGCGGTTTGTGTCCTGAACCCGGTGGCTTAAAACTCACGCCAGGTGCGTGTGTGTGCGTGCCCAAGATCTCAAGAGGAGAATGGAGGAGAAGGTATTGCAGTGTGGCCATCCCCCCTGGGGGGTGATTTCTCGCTTTCTGTCTCTTGGTCTCTCTCTGTCTGTCTGGCGAGTGCACGCGCCCTATAGCAAAAACATCTCAAGAAAACAAAAACAAAAACAAAAACAAAACAAAAAACCATGTATCTCTTTCATCATTACTATATTTCTGAAGAAAATATCTTGTGTTACCTGTACTGTTTACATGAATTTGTCAATTAAATCTTTATTATGGAAAGGGTTATGTGAGGTGAGATTTTAATAGAGAAAGTATACTGCTAGGGTTTGGGGTATTTGTAAAGTTGCAAACTCAGTATATGTCTTATCAAAGTCATCACTTGCACTATCTGTAACACACTGATTAAAAAAGAAAACAAGACAGTAGCACTTAGGGCAATATAAAAATTGCTAATGAAAAGTGCATTTATGCTATAAAATGTCAAGTCTCTTAACTAAAAATGCAACACAAAATAAATACCATTAATAAACTATTAACCCCATAAGGGTTCAAACCCAACAATGACTATTTGCATACTTACTGGTTATAACGTAAGAGTCATTACTTTTATTTAGCATAAATGTATTTGGAACAAGGATTTACAAAGTTTTTGATGCCTGAGCTATATTTTAGTTCTCAAAAAATATCAATTTTTAGAGTTGACAACAGCAGGATGGCAGAATAGGAAGCCTCAGACCCACATGTTCTAATGGAGACATCAACTTCAATAAAACATGCCCAGTTTCCTTTGTGAAAAACCAGAAACTAGTTGAGAGGTTTCTGAACCCCAGGCAGACAGAAGCCAACAGAATGAAAACCTGGTTTTCATTCACTCACTCACCAGAGCCCTCCCTCTGGTACATTGCAATACAACCAAGAGAAAACACACAACTCTGAACTTCTCCTTGGGAAGGGAAATAGAATAGTAAAATATATATTCAACTACCCGACTCTTCATAGGTCTGCCTAAGGGACAGGTTCCATTCTTACCTGAATCCAAGCACTGAGCAGAATAGGGAGCTTGGTTGGGGCTGCTGAGAGCAAAAGTGATCAATGTGGCTTGTTCTAGTACTAGAAAGACACCAGGGCAACTCCTGAGCAGGAACTGTCAAACATCTCCAGTTATATTTTACACAAAGCTAAGAGAGGAGTCAGCCTTAGAAAAAGCTCGAGCGGTCTCCAGATTTTCTAGCCTATCTGATTGTTGTAAGTACTCTCTGTATAAACGGGATCATAAAGACTGGGGAAAGTGGTTGATTTGAAATGCCCCAGTCCCAGTAGAAGATAAAGAGCCACACAAAGAAGCAACAGAAGCATGGTCCAATCAAAGGAATATAGGAATTCTCCAGAAACCAACCCTAAGAACTGAGTATGTGTGTGTTTAAAACCATATGAATAATTCAGAATAACCTCCAGAAGGATGCTCAAATGAATTAAAAAAAAGAGTAGACAACAAAATCAGGAAAACAATAAATGAAGCAAATGAGAATATCAACAAAAGGAAAAACTACAAAAAACAAACAGAAGTTCTGTAGCTGAATAATAACAATAATTGAATTGAAAAATTCTATAGAGGGACTCAACAGCAGACCTGAGCATGTGGAAGAAGAAATCAGTAAAATTGAAGACAGGAAATTCAAAATTATTGAAGCAGAAGACCAAAAAGGAAAAAGAAAAACAAAAAAGAATAAGGAAAAGTACATACAGCTTAAGGGACTATGGGACACCTTCAAGTAGAACAATGAAAGCATTACTGCATTACTTAAGTCCAAGAAGAAGAAAGAGAAAAAGGGACAAGCCAAAAACTTCTCAAATCTGAAATAAAAAATACACACACAAATTTGAGAAGCTCAAAGAATTCCAGTGATAGGGTGAGAAATAGGGAGAAAATATATATAAGAAACAAGAAATGGAAAATAATTTGTTGACAATAACATGTATGATTAAGCCACTATACAGTATGTATTCTGGATGGGAAATTGCATTTTGTATGCTGTGATGATGCTTAGTGAAAGAATGTAGAATAAATAAATTTTAAAAAAAGTATTCTAATTAGGATAACTCTAAAGAGACATCAAGAAAATACATCATCATTGAACTCTCAAAACACACAAGAGAGACTCTTAAAGGGGGTAGGGAATGGTGAGAGGAAGGGAATCATAGAGAAAAACAGACAGGACATTTAAGGGACACAGAAATGGAGGATTGTCTGTTGATGCTAATGTGTATGATACTATCTTTTACTAGACTGGTATGTAGTGTATTTATGTTGGAAAAATTCATTTCACAAGCTGTGGTGATGTATAGCGATTGAATGTATAAAATAAAACATATAAGGGAGTTCTTATTAGATTATTGGAAGATTTCTCAGCAGAAACCTAGCAGGCTAAAAGGGAGTAGAATAATATCTTAAAAATGCTAAAACGATGACTAAGAATACTGTCTCCAGCAAAACTGTCCTTCAAAAATGAGAAATTAAGACTTTTCTAAATAAACAATTGAGAGAGTTTAGCACATTTATACCTACCCAAAAAACAAAAATAACAAACAAAAGGTAGAGTCTTTCAAGTGGAAGTCAAAGGATGATAAATAGCAAGACGAAACCAAATGAAAATATATAATTCCCTTGTGAGGGTAAATATATGGATGGATATGGAATCTTTTAGTATTATAACATAAACACATAAATTGTTTCAAAATCTAGTATAGAATTTAAAAACGAAAGCATAAATATTGTAACTTTATGTTAATAACATGCAATATGGCAAGGTAATTTATGTCATCAGTAAATTGTGTGGGGAGGTAACAGATGTAAAAGTTAAATTTTTATATGTGATTGAAGGTAACTTGTGATCAGTTTAAAATATCATTAAAACTTTAAGGTATTTTATATAATTGGAATAGTAATGGTAAGACAATATCTATGGAATATACACAGAGAAATGAGAAGCATATCAAACTATGTCACACCAAAATTCAGACACAGAAGGGGGCAAAAGAGGAAAAGAGGAACAACAACAAAAAAAACTAAGTCATACAGAAAACAGTTAACAGGATGAGAATAGTAAGACTTTTTCTAACATTAATTACTCTAAATGTAAATGGTTAAACAAGCACATCCAAAGGCACAGAATAACTGAATGGATGAAAAGATAATATCCAACCGTATGTTGTCTGCAAGAGACACACTTTACATTTAATGACACGCATAGGATACAAGTGAAAGGATAAAGATATTCCATGCACAGAAACCTAAAGGGAGCATGGGTGGCCACACTTACATCTGACAAAATAAACTTTAAGGCAAAAACTGTTACAATAGAAAAAGGAAATAATATAATGATAAAGACTCAATTCATGAGGAAGATATAACACCTATAAATATTACACGATTGACCTTAGAGCTCCTCCGTATGTAAAGCAAACATCGACAGAACTAGAGGGAGAACTAGATAACAACACAGTAATAGCAGGCGATTTTAGTATTCTACTTTCAGTTGCAGATAGAATGACAGAGAGAAGCTCAATAACAAAGCAGAGGGAACATAAGTTATTACAGTAAATCATGGAAAACAGTATGGCAGTCCCTCATAAAATGAAAAAACAGAATTACATATAATCCAGCATTCCCATGACTAGATACATATCTACAGGAAATGAAATCAATATGTTGAAGAGAGAGCTGCACTTTCATGTTCATTGCAGCATTATTCACAACAGCCAGGGTATGGAATCAACCTGACTGTTCATGAATGAATGGACAGACAAGGTAAAGGTGGTATATACACATAATGGAATACACTTCAGCCTTACAAAAGAAGAAAAGTCCTGTCATTTGTGAGAACGTGGACGAACCTGGAGCACATTAAGTGAAATAAACCAGCCACAATTAAGCAAGTACTTCATGATCTCATTCATTTAAGGGATCTAAAAAGTTGGCCTCTAAGAAGTGGTGGGTAGAATGATGGTGACCAGTAAGACAGGAGATAGGGATATTAAACTTACAGACAGGGGAAGGGCCCAAGATAGGGACCCCATAAGCTCTACCCAAGATGGAGTCACAATGGCTAAATTTTAACAAAGAGCTGGCGGCAGTAGGGCTCAGAACAACTATAGCCAAGGTCAACAGTTTCTTCTTGCCAACTATATTCTAACAAAAGGTGCAGATACAGATCAATATGATCTGCTAGCCGCACCAAGAATGGGGTAATAACTCCCCCAGACTACCATGGAACTCTTTTCTGAGGCCCACATCCTTACCGGAAGGCCAGCCCATCACTCAGACTGCTAGATAACAGCCCCTCGTTTCAACTCCTCTTCAGCAGCCTTTTTCTGGGGCCCCGTTCTGCTCCCCTTCTCTCTCTTTCATAATAAACTCTCCTTTACTACCCCTTCATTTGGCCACATCTGTATTTCTTTGTGAGTGTGGGACAGTCTTACCTGGACCTCTCGGAGTCCTGAATCTGGCACTGGTATTGGGTCCACACTCCCCGATCTCTCGTGTCACTGGGACTGTGGTGGTGATAGAGGGGAGGTAGAGACATGTGAACAGAGGTTAGTTACATATAATTGGAATAGTAATGGTAAGACAATATCTATGGAATATACACAGAGAAATGAGAAGCATATCAAACTATGTCACACCAAAATTCAGACACAGAAGGGGGCAAAAGAGGAAAAGAGGAACAACAACAAAAAAAACTAAGTCATACAGAAAACAGTTAACAGGATGAGAATAGTAAGACTTTTTCTAACATTAATTACTCTAAATGTAAATGGTTAAACAAGCACATCCAAAGGCACAGAATAACTGAATGGATGAAAAGATAATATCCAACTGTATGTTGTCTGCAAGAGACACACTTTACATTTAATGACACGCATAGGATACAAGTGAAAGGATAAAGATATTCCATGCACAGAAACCTAAAGGGAGCATGGGTGGCCACACTTACATCTGACAAAATAAACTTTAAGGCAAAAACTGTTACAATAGAAAAAGGAAATAATATAATGATAAAGACTCAATTCATGAGGAAGATATAACACCTATAAATATTACACGATTGACCTTAGAGCTCCTCCGTATGTAAAGCAAACATCGACAGAACTAGAGGGAGAACTAGATAACAACACAGTAATAGCAGGCGATTTTAGTATTCTACTTTCAGTTGCAGATAGAATGACAGAGAGAAGCTCAATAACAAAGCAGAGGGAACATAAGTTATTACAGTAAATCATGGAAAACAGTATGGCAGTCCCTCATAAAATGAAAAAACAGAATTACATATAATCCAGCATTCCCATGACTAGATACATATCTACAGGAAATGAAATCAATATGTTGAAGAGAGAGCTGCACTTTCATGTTCATTGCAGCATTATTCACAACAGCCAGGGTATGGAATCAACCTGACTGTTCATGAATGAATGGACAGACAAGGTAAAGGTGGTATATACACATAATGGAATACACTTCAGCCTTACAAAAGAAGAAAAGTCCTGTCATTTGTGAGAACGTGGACGAACCTGGAGCACATTAAGTGAAATAAACCAGCCACAATTAAGCAAGTACTTCATGATCTCATTCATTTAAGGGATCTAAAAAGTTGGCCTCTAAGAAGTGGTGGGTAGAATGATGGTGACCAGTAAGACAGGAGATAGGGATATTAAACTTACAGACAGGGGAAGGGCCCAAGATAGGGACCCCATAAGCTCTACCCAAGATGGAGTCACAATGGCTAAATTTTAACAAAGAGCTGGCGGCAGTAGGGCTCAGAACAACTATAGCCAAGGTCAACAGTTTCTTCTTGCCAACTATATTCTAACAAAAGGTGCAGATACAGATCAATATGATCTGCTAGCCGCACCAAGAATGGGGTAATAACTCCCCCAGACTACCATGGAACTCTTTTCTGAGGCCCACATCCTTACCGGAAGGCCAGCCCATCACTCAGACTGCTAGATAACAGCCCCTCGTTTCAACTCCTCTTCAGCAGCCTTTTTCTGGGGCCCCGTTCTGCTCCCCTTCTCTCTCTTTCATAATAAACTCTCCTTTACTACCCCTTCATTTGGCCACATCTGTATTTCTTTGTGAGTGTGGGACAGTCTTACCTGGACCTCTCGGAGTCCTGAATCTGGCACTGGTATTGGGTCCACACACCCCGATCTCTCGTGTCACTGGGACTGTGGTGGTGATAGAGGGGAGGTAGAGACATGTGAACAGAGGTTAGTTACAAAATTCCAGTTACAAAGAAGGGACAAGCTAAAGAATTCTATTGTACATTGTGGTGACTACAGTTAATAGAAATTGTTGCATTTTTGAAAAATACTAAGAGTAGGTATTAGTTTTCTCATCACAAAAGTGGCTGCAATATTAGGTAATGCATGCTACAGGTTGAATGTGTCCCTCACAGTTCATGTGTTAGAAACTTAATCTTCAGTGCAACGGTGTCGAGAGGTGGGGCTACTCAGAGGTGGTTAGGCTATGTGGTTGCTGCCCTCAGGAGTAGATTAATGTTATTGCAGGAGTGAGTTAGCTATCTTGAGAGTGTGTGTGTGGTTTTGTTTTGTTTTGTTTTGTTTTGTTTTTTGAGAGGTTTTTGCTATAGGGCGTGTACGCCACCAGAAAGACAGAAAGACAGAGAGACAGAAAGTGAGAAATAACCCTCCAAGGGGATGGCCATGCCACAATCTCTTCTCCTCCATTTTCCTTTTGGGGTCTTGGGCATGCATGCACACGTGTCTGGAGTGAGTTTAAGCCTCTGGGTCAGGGATTCAGACTGGTCAACAACATTGGAGTCCAGCAATGTAGCCATTATGCTGTCTGCTGGTCCCGAGAGTATGTTTGTTAGTTCAGCTCCTTCTTGAGCACAAACAAACAAACAAACAAACAAACAAACAAAACACCAAAAAAACAAAATCGAGAAACCCTAAATTAGACTAGCAAAGAAAAAAGGAAGATTCAAATAATTAAATGAGAAATGTGGCCAGTCAGTGGCATGGTGGTTCAGGCATCTGGGTCCCAGATGGCTGACTGTGTGGTTTGAGTCCCAGACCCGGTGGTTTAAAACAAAACAAAGTAAAACAAAAACATGGTGTGTGTGTGTGTGTGTGTACATGTCTGAAATATCCAGAGAAGGGAGAAATGGTAGAGACGGGATTGACATGTGACCGTCCCCCATATGGATTGCTTTCTCAAGTTCTCTTTCTGTCTCTCTCTCTCTTCAGCAAGTGCACATGCCCTCTGGCAAACTGAAAAAAAAAAAAAAAGAAAGAGGAGACATTAAATGAATGTCATAGAAATGAAAGGCATGCCCTCTGGCAAACTGAAAAAAAAAAAAAGAAAGAGGAGACATTAATATTAATGTCATAGAAATGAAAGATATTATAAGGAACTACTATGAGCAATTATATGCCAACAAATGGAATAATCTAGAAGAAATAGGTAAATTCCTAGAAACATAAAACCTACCAAGACTAAGTCATGAAGAAATAATAAATGTAAACAGATTTATATCTTGTAAAGAAATTGAAGTAGTAGTTAGAATTTTTCCAACCAATAAAATACCAGGATCAGATGGTTTTATTTGAAAATTTCACCAAACATTTAAAGAATTAACACCAATCCCTTTCAAACTCTTCTTCAGCATTGAAGAAGAGGGAATACTTCCAAACTCATTCTATGAGGTCAGCATTATCCTGATACACAAATCAGACAGAGAAAGAATAAGGAAAGAAAATTGCAGACCAATATCCTTGATAAATATTAATGTAAAAATGTAAAAATCTTCAAAAAATTGTTGCAACTGAACTAAACAACAAATTCAAAGGATTATACACCATAATCAAGTGGGATTTATATATAATATACAAATATGTTTCAAAATATAAAAATGGGGGGGGGCAGCAGATGGCATAAGGGTTATATCACTGGACTCCCACATGGCTGACTGTAGTTTGAGTCTCAGACCAGGTGGCTTGAAACTCATGCCAGGTATGTGTATGTATGTGCCCCAAATCCTAAGAGAAGAATGGAGGGGAAAGGATTGTGGCATGGCTATTCCCCTAGGGGGGTGATTTCTCATTTTCTGTCTCTCTCTCTGTCTGCTTCTCTGGTGAGCACATATGCCCTCTAGCAAAAATCTCATAAATAAATAAATAAGAATTGATGTAGTATAACATCTTAACAGAATGAAGGACAAGAACTACATGATCAAGTCTATTGATGCAGAAATACCATTAGACCAATTCAACATCTTTTCATGGTAAACTCAACAAACTATGGATAGAAAGAAATGACCTCAGTACAATAAAAGCCAAATGTAAAAAGCCCATACCCTTAGATCATAATCAAGGGGGAAAGACTGA
>NW_006159850.1:11995473-12011248 GCF_000334495.1 Tupaia belangeri chinensis | reverse complement strand
CATTCTGCTCTCTCTGGCTACCTCTATGCAATGAGGTACTGAAAGTTGCAGTTAAAGCAATTAGACAAGAAAAATAAATAAAAAGCATCCAAATTGGAAAGGAAGAAGTAGAATTATCTGTTGTAGATCACATATTTTTACATGTAGAAATGCCTTATCACCACACACGCACACACACACACACACACACACACACACACAACCCTGATAAAACTAAGAATTTTAGGGCCAGCAGGTGACATGGTGGTTAAGGTGCTGGATTCCCACATGGTCCACTGTGGTTCGAGACCTGGATCCAGCAGCTTGAAAATCACAACAGGTGCATGTACAAGCATGAGTGTCCCAAGTCCTGAGAGGAGAGCGAAGGAGAGGAGATTGTGATGTGACCATCTCCTGGGGGGTGATTTATCACTTCCCTTTCTCTGTCTCTCTCCTGTGAGAACATGTTCCCTATGACAAAAATCTAAAAGAAAAACTCAAATCCCAAAAAAACAAAACCAAAATATACCCTAAGAATTTGAGCCAAGTTATAGGATATAAAATCAGCAGACAAAATAAGTTGCATTTCTGTACACTCTCAATGACCAGATTGAAAAGATATTTAGAAAAAAAATCCCATTTACTATATCAAAAAGGATAAAATATGTGTGAATCAACCCAAAAGATGAATTGTATGCTGAAAATTATAAACCATTACTAAAAGAAATTAAAGAATATACAAGAAAAGTTGAAAAAGTTTGCAGAAAAGTGGAACTAAAGTACAAATTTTCTGGTGCGAAAACATTTGAAATTCATCCATAATTTTATCATAATACACATCTTCCATTAACTTTTTTGAAGAGCACCTGTACACACACCATCTTAAAAGGGGGAATCTTGTCACATGGATGAACCTTAAGGACATCATGCCAAGTGAAATGAGCCAGTCATTAAAGGATAAATATGACATGATTCCACCTACATGAAGTAGCGAAATAGTCAGTATGATAGAAAAGGAAGTAGAAAGGTGGTTGCCAAGGACTAAGGGGGAGGAATTAGTGTTTAATGGGCATAGAGTTTAAATTTTACAAGATGAAAATGTTCTAGAGATCTGTCATACAACAATCAATATACTTAATACTACTGAATGGCCTACCTGAAAATGACTCTGATGTTAAACATTATGTTAAGTGTTTTTCTTAATCCACAGTAAAATACTAAGGGAAAAGTACAGTGTCTAAAAAATTCATACATACATACATACATACATACATGCATGCATTCGTACATCAATGGGTATAAAGACAAGTCAAACTTTAATATACAAAAAATAATTAAATGATTACTTGGGTGGACTGACCCCATAACCTAGTGGTTAATGGAGCTAGAACTCACATGGCTAGTCATGGTTTGATTCCCAGCCCTGGAGACTTAAAGAACATGCCAGGTGCATGTGTGATCGTTTTCACCTGGTTCTAAACAAGTTTGTAATTGTCATGAGATATGCAACTATTTTTCATTTTTGATATGGGCACCAATCCTTTTAAGATGCGTTCTCGGCTAGCAGGTGGTGTAGTGGTTAAGGCGCTAGACTCCCACATGGCCAATTGCAGTTTGAACCCAAGACTTCACAACTTTCAACTCACGCTGGGCATGTGTACATGTGTGCCCAAAGTTCCGAGAGAAAGGGAGAAAAGGAATTGTGGCATGACCATCTCCCCTGAGGGTTGATTTCTCCTTTTCTCTCTATCTCTCGGATGCGCACATGCACCCTGTGGCAAAAATGTCTCTCGCTGAAAAAAAAAAGCATTCTCTAATTTGTTGCATGGGAACAATTAAATACATAGTTTTAACAGCAAGGCAACTTTTTTCTTGCAGAGAACCTGAGACCTTATTTCTCAGCATGAAATTATGGAAAGTTATGGAAGCCCAAACTCCTCTCCTAATGACAGTAGCACTTCAGTGTTGCTCAACATCACAGAGTCCCAATCTGTTTGCTCAATAGACACAATAATCTTTTCCTCAAAGGATTGCTAGAATAGCTTAATTGGGTAACAAGTAGCATATAGCATGTGTTGAATTAAAAGTTAATTCCGTACAATAATCATTTGGCATAAATAGCTTTTGCTTAATATATTATATTACTATGATAGAAAAAGTCAGGAATATAGGTCTAGAAATACAGAGTAAAACACACAAGCAATGACCTTTCCTCCTGCTGTTTTTCTCCCCCTAGGGGCTCAAGTTTCATTGTCCTGACAGGGATGGGGGGGGAGATTTATGCTGATCAGAGGGACAGTAAGTGGGGGGGGGGGGGAGATAGTAAAACTGGAATCAGAAAAATCAAGTTCAACCCTCAGCTCTTCGCTTCCTACCTCTATAACCTCTTCAAATAATTTTAATTCCATGTTCTTCTTTTCCCTTCTGTAAAGTAGAAAAAGCGAAAGTATCTATTTTACTTTGTTTGCAGGCAAGAGCTAAACAAATATGTTTAGCACTATGGCTGCTGTCATTTTTCCTCTTTCATTTATTCCATATCAAGGGTGCTGGGGCTAAAGGCTTATGTTTCTTCCAATTTGTAGTCATCTGGAGGTGCTTGAGAATTCCAGGATTTCAATTTTTATAAAATCTACACATTATTAGTAAAAAATAATCCCTCTCGTTTCTTATTTTGAAGATTATTTATCTTCCGTCACACCATAATTGAATCTAGTTCTTGTTATGTGATATTAACTCTGTTATTTAAATATTTTAATACTCCATTGAAATAATAGGATCCAGAGACCAGTCATGAGAAGAGTAATTTTTCTGTTGCCATTGGTCTTCTGAATTCAACTTTCTCTCCTTGAAAGCATTTGAATTATATCTTCATAGTGATTAGTGTTGGTAGGAATGTGTGTGTGTTTAAGGGAGGGGGCTTCATTTCTTCAGTATCCCATCATTGTCCATTTCAGGCTTTTTGGGAATTATAATTAAAGATTTTGATTGTAGAATGCTGCTGTGTATCCCACATGATGCATTCACCAAAATAAATCCAGCCAAAGCATTTCATTTGTGGATTTGTACTCCTGAAGCACTAAAATAAGAAACGTTAATTTCGTGCAGACAATTACCAGATGATTTTAAATACATGCAATGAGGAATGTCTGTTCCCATGTGAGGCATTTCCATAACAAAATCCTGGCACCATAGCTTAAGAGCATAGTTTTATAGAAACAGAAAACAACAGCAAGTTGCAAGTGTTTTCCCTGAGGACAGGCTTAGTTACAATTTACCAATGCTGCTTAGTTATTTCTGTCTTATTTTACGCTTTTGTTTTGAAACAACGCAATTTTACCTGGGCGCACTCCCGGATAATCAGGAATAGCTCAGTGTGTTTGTGGCTTTGCCAAATGCAGGACCTCCAGAAAATCGGGAGGCTCTACTGCCTTGCCCCACCCCCACCCACACCTCCAGCAGGGAGAAAAGGGTTAAAGATTATTGGAGAATAGAAGAGAGGGGAGGGAGCCCCGAGGAGGCCCAGGAGCAGGAGGCCGCGCCTCCGGGTCCAGCTTTCATCACCCGCGCGGCGCGCGGCGGAGCTCGAGCGCGGCTGGGTGTGTGGAGCAGGGATGCGGCTGCTTCCAATTTCTGGGACCGCTGCTGCGAGGAGTGGGCGTGGCCTCGGCGGTGTGGATGCTTGTTAGGAAAGATGCTGGGTGCTTTTCAGTGAGGAATCAGGGCTCCGTGTGTGCGAGAGAGAGAGAAAGAGAGAGAGGGGAGAGAGAGAGAGAGAAGAAAAGAGGGAGGGAGGAAGAGAGGAAAGGAAGAAGGGGGGAGAGGGGGAGAGAGAGAGAGAGAGAAGGAGAGAGAGACCTAGAGGTGCTGAAAACCCAGAGCTGGAAGAGGGACTGAGGACAAGACTGTATCACTCTGGGAAGCCGCTGGAGATCTTTTCGGGGGCCCAGTAAATGTGAACATGGGATCTGTCACCGGAGTTGTCCTCAAGACGTTACTTCTACTATCTACTCAAAATTGGAGCAGAGTCCTAGCTGGGAATTCTTGTAAGTATAGAGCAAATGATTTAAAACTTGCAGGGGGGGCTCTCTGCAAAACTTTGATTCTGTTGTTTTTATGATTTATGATTTGCAACTGGAATTGCTGCAAAGCATATTGCTGTAAATGAATCATCATTTAAAAAGCCTGCAAATAGGACCGAGCTTACACTTGGCTTTGCTCTCGTTCTGTCCAAAATATGCAAAGTGTCATTTTTCTTTTTGTTTATGAGCGGAATTACCCTCTTGTCTTTGAATATTCATTGAGAATGTTTAACTTCTAGTAAAACATTAAATTAGCATTTTAACCAGGGAATAGCTTGCCAGTGTCTTCATTTCTTCTTTTAGGGCTACCGAATTTTGCTGGAATTATATCTAACAGGAAAACAACTGGCAGACTTCGTGCTGCATTAGCTTAGATTTCTGAAGTTTGCATTTTGGCAGACAAGTAGCTGGCTGCATCTTTAAAACGATGCAGGCTAATAACTGAAATGTACTGCAGACTCCAGGAGCAGGGGAACTGGTGGAAGTGAACCTCGATATTAAGAACTGTGCCCTCACTGCTAAGAGAAGAAGACTTAGAGCACCCCTGAAGAGAGGCAGGTCACTGCATTTTGTGTAAAGGAAAACGATTCAAGTGATTTTTTTTTTTTTTTTCAAATGGAGTATTCTTTAGTGGTTGCATTTTTAACTTCATCAATTTGTGGTGGAATATTCTGATCTGAGTTCATTGATTCAGGAAAGATTTATTACAGCCTATTTCTAATTTAAATATCAACCCAAATAACTTGGCAGACATCACCCACCTTTTATTAGAGAGGTAAAAAGTTTCCAAAGTTATATTTGGCTTAAAATCACTAAATGGGAGAATCCCCCCCCCATCTCAATGAATGATAAACAAGCTCAGCAGATGCAACTTTCCCCCCCTCTCCCTTGGATTTGAAAGGTAAAGCTCATTTGTTTCTCCAGGAAGGGCTTTGAGGCCTGTTCAGGGACTTGTGTTGCTGCCCTATCACTAGGTTTAGATTTGGGAGACACAGGCCAGGAATCAGACATTGGCTTTGGCATATCACTTGTCTAGAGTAAAGGGTTCTGATGTGAGAAAACGTTATGAAGTTACCGAGGCATGCCAAACGTCCACGCACACTGCATGGCTGCTGGGACTTTGTGTCTCCGTGCACTGTGAGCTCATTTAAGGCCATGGTGCATCCATCACTCTGAAAGAAGGAAACTTCACTCCAGGTGCTGCACTGTGTTTTGGATTCAGTTTTAGTTTGCGTGTATAAGAATCCCATGTGTCTCTACAATTTGCCTATTTTCACTTTCCTGCAATGGCACATTTGGAAAACATTGCAATAAACAACAACAGAGATACCCACACACAAATGAAGTTTTGTAGGAAAGACTTAAGTAATTCATCTCCCAACTACTGAAGTTCAACCAAAAAGGAAGGCACTAGAGGTCACTCTTACAATATAAAGCGCATCACCTTAAGCATCCTTTCCTTCAGAAAAGCAGAACTTGAGTCTGGCCTAGACTCAGTGATGTCTTTCCAAGACACTGCCTGCAGTATCTTGGGTTTAAATATACTAATATGACTAATTGGGCTACCAGTTGTTTATATTGTGTGTGTGTGTGTGTGTGTGTGTGTGTGTGTGTGTGTGTGTTTCTTGAAGCCCATAAAAAACATAAGATGTAGATCAACATGAAATAGCTTTCTTTTGTGATGTGTCTTAATAAAGGAAAGGTGAGCTGCTGAGAAGATCTGAGGAGAGCAGAGTGTTCATGCTTGGCACTGGCTGGGCCTTTTGCTGACACTTAAAATCTCAATCCTTCTCTATTCCTTCAGCCGTGGTTTGTTCAGGAAGTGGTATATGCTCTTCTAAACACTGAGTGAACTTAACATACCTATAAAATTTTAAATTACTAGAAACATTAAAATAGTTAAGATGAGATTGTCAGATACCATACATGTTCAGAGTTGACCATTCCTCAAGTGTCAATAAAATAATATATAATATAATGACTTCATATGTAGTTGCATTGAACAATTTCCTGTTAATATCTTGACAATAGGGTTTGCAGCTATAGACCCAAAAGAAAATATCTCATTTTCTACTCTTCATTTTGCTCCTCAATATGTAGGAAGTGTTTTTGTTTTAGAAGAAACAAGGTCTACTTGTTGCCAAGTCATCGTAGAGAGTACTTCACATGCCTTGTCCTATTTGGAAGGAATAGTACATATATTTCCCAGCAAGTTTGGAATTCAGGGAGTGGATAAGGAACCATCAACAAGCATAAGCATTTAAAAAATTATAGTGACTCCAATAATTTTTCTTGGTAAGACTCTATATTAAAAGTGAGTCAGTCTTGACAGTATAAAGTGAAGGAGAACTTGATGCAAATGAGTAAAATTAAAAGTTTGTCTCTCAGGTGGATACAAAAAGCTTTCCTTTTATTTACAGCTGATTCATCAAGAGCAAATCTGGCCTCCAGTGAGTCAGCCCAAGGTTGCCAATCTGAAAGCTTTCATAGGACAAGACTCTGTAAACCCAGGAACAGTTCAGGGATTAGGTGCACTTTAGTTTGCATCTAAATTGATCCAATTATTCAGCAGGGAAACTTTCCATTTGAAGTAGTCTTTGCAAGTATACATATACACACATACATATTCACATATATGTAAATGTGCCTGAGTGCATATGTACGTGTATATAAACGTGTATAAACTACTAGACTCACCTTCTTGCACATTTTGGGTGGTCCTTCTGTTGAAGATGAAATATGTCAAATAGACCATAATTCTTTGCCTGTGGTGCCCTGTGTGACATTTCAAAAGCAGGTAACCAGCCCAGTCTTTTCTTTTTGTCCAAAACAAGATAAGTTTGTTATTGCATTGAAGTGTCCCATGTAGAAGGACTCTCTCTTTGAGAAGATACAATGGCTGCTGGTTTCTTCACTTGCTACTAAGAGATATGCATGAAGAAAAGAGAGATCTTTTACAATTGATTGTATTAATCCAGTTTCACAACATTAAAACATTGTTGGGACAGGGGACAGCCCACCACAAAAGAAGGAATACGTATGCATAGTAAGAGTTTTGAATTTATATTTACTCTTGCAGGTCTTGTTATGGAGGCCCTCTGGCCTCAGGTATCCTAAGCCTTACTTGGAGAATGACTAATGCTCCTAAGTAGCTTGCCAAGGGCTTAATTAGAAGTTAACTTCTTACTGCCTTCTTTCTTTTTCCTATGCATCCCTTCTTTTCTCTAATTGGAATGGGAATATATCTGATATATGCTCTGAAAGAAGCCCTAAAGAATATGTTAAAACCAGGAATAGATGGAGGTAATTGCCCGAGTGGATGATCACTCTTGGGGCTCTGGGATGCCACTAGAATGCAACTGGATGGTTTCTCAAATTGTTACAATTCAACCATGTAATTCTTTCTAGAAACTTCTTTCTTTTTCCTCCCTTTCCCCCAAATTCATTTCTATGGTAAAAAGTAAGTAGAATACAATAGTAGTGTACAAAGAAAGTATGATTCTATAACGCAATGCATAAAAGGCTGACCCTTGACTATAAAGATCAGCATGCCTTTTGACTCCCTTTTAAAAATGCAATGGTAATTTATTTTCAATCATTTGGTGTGTTCCCTCATACCTTAAGGCATGCATCCCAGATTATTTCTGATAAGCGCAGCCTCTAGTTTTGGGGATAGTATAGTTTATGGGTTGACACAAGGATCAAACATGACTTTCACATGATGATCTAGTGTTTAGTCCAAGTAATAAATATTGTTATTGTCTTCTGAAATAAATTTCAGAATTTATAGCTTATTAAAAACAACTTCTCTGCTGGAGCCAATCTATATATAAAGATTAATTTACGTGCCTCTTCAGTGAATACAGATTAATAGACTTATAGAACATTAATTTTAAGACAAGATCATTTCTAGCTCAGAAGCTGGCAACCCATGGCCCATGAGCCACATGTGGCCTGCTGCCTATTTTTGTATGGTCCAAGAGCTAAGAATGGCTTTCATATTTTTAGCTGAAAGAAAAATTATTCTTCATGGAACCAAGTAATTACATAAATTCAAATTTCAGTTACCTGTTCTTATTAGTAGATCTTTATGACAAAAATAAAGACTCTACTTAATTATATTTTGAGTATTATCTATACAATTTGGTTAAAATAATTTTTTCTCTTAATATGTAAGTACCTAATAATGTTTTTGCTATCTGCCTTTTGTAGAAAGTTCATTGACCTCTATTTACGTAATATACAATATAATGGAATGATGAGTCATGGATAGCATGTAAATGACACTACTATGATAAAACTCTTCATTATTGAACACCTAAATACAGACTTGTAGAGGTGCAGAACTGAGGGCAATGCTACTGTTGGCAAGACCTGTAACAGAAGAAACCTTCGAGTTAATATCTTCCCAGTGTGTTTCTTCCTAAAGACTTTGTTCAGAAACACTGCTATTTCAGGAAGTATAAATTACTGGTAATTATTTATTAAGTGTCAGCAGTTTTGGTTGTTAAATGGGTGTGTTTAGACTCAAGTAATACTAGTATCGTTAGATGGTCAATAAATTGTGTAAATATTTTCATCTTAGTTATTTGAATGGAAATTCTGCTGTTGTAAAGTACACATTTTCATGAGTGTAAAATATTCTACTCCATACCAATCAGAAACTTACATTTGGAATCAGTGATTATAAGAGGGAAATGTTCTTATTGAAACAGTGTTCTTGCCCCTATGACTTTGAGAGCAGTGATTTTCTAAAGATTCTGAATTTGGCAAACTTTATAGAATACATTGAAAAATAGATTTTCATTTAAACACTGCCCGCCGAGAATGCACAGTAGTTAAGCACGAGGCTTTCACCTGCTCCTGCCAGTATAATTAATCTTCATGTAAGTGCCTTGCCCATTTGCAATTGTATTTACTCTTGATTTCCAAGAACTGATCATTGGCCTCATTTGATTTACATGACAGTTTACTACAGGTTTTGTTTTCTAAATAAAAGACAGAAAATCAGTTTTGAAAATGGTCATTTGTTAAAATAGTTTATTTTTCAAAATGCTGTTCTCAGTGGTTCAACTCTCAATGAAAATCTCTGTCTCATCAAAAACTAATTTTGAAATCAAAGAAAACTTAGGGCAGAATCATTTAATTCACTGCAATGTGACTTGTTCTGGATGTCAACAACTTGTTCTGGAATTGTTATGGAATTTAAATCTCTTTTACCCAGATTAATCGGTAGTAGGACCTTAATAATGTAAACTAATGAGTCATATGACCGTTAGGTTGCCAGGTACTCCTAGTTTAAGAAGTCCTTTGCTAGCATTTAAAAATTTTTTCCTTTCCTCCGTAGTGATTGATCCAGCCCCTGAAAACAGTAGGAAGGATAAGAAAAATGTATCCAGCATTGTTACATAAATCTGAGATATGCATAACCAGATTGATGGTTGAATGTTTTTGGCTAAATAGTAAATAATACAGTCTTTGATTTAAAAAAAAATGGTTTACTGTTTCAATGATTGCTCATAGCTTAAAGTTTTCTTTTTAATTTTTATTGATTCAAAAATTTTGGCTTCAGTAACTTGTTTAATCTGTGTCTAGAGTCGTTGTTATTTTTCAAACTAGCTATTGTAGTATAATAGGGAAGGTTTGACTCATCACAGAATATGAGCTCAACACAGCAGATGTTTCATGAAGTAACCATTTTCAGGAAGTGAAATGAGCTGTGTTGTTGTTGATGATGGTGGTAGGAGGAATTCCTATAGAATATGTGGATGATTTTTTAAAATAGGCATTTCAATTATGGACTTTTAGAAATATTTAACAAACAGATCTCCCAAAACAGATCTTGAATTACAGCGTCAAATGCCAAAGTCAGTTTTAACTTGGTCACTTTAAAAAGAAAAATCTAGGACAGTGCTAAGATCCCACTTGACACCTATGGTTCGAATCCCCAGCATGTCAGCCTAAAACATGCAGCATGTCAGCAAGTGCCTGAGATATGACAGGCTGGAAGACTGAAGGAAGGGGCTATCAGTGTGACCAGACCCTGTGGCAGGTATTCATTTCTCTCTTCTCTCTCACTCCCTCTTACGATAGAGCATTTTAAAAAAAAGTCTCAGAAAGACAAATGCCTCAAAATACCTGCAGTGTTCCTAAGACTATCTTTGAAAGTCTTCCTTAAGTTAAGAATGAATACATTAAAATTCCTAGTTGGGGGTCAGCAGGTGTCATGGAGGTTAGGGCAGTTGGATATCACATGGCTGATTGGTGGCTTGAAAATCATGCTGGGTGCTATGCATGTGTGCCCATAATCCCAAGAGGAGAATGGAGGGGAAGGGATGGTGTCTATCCCCTTTAGGGGGTGATTTCTCCTCCCACCCCTTTCTTTCTCTCTTGGTGAGCACATGAGCCTTATAGCAAAAAAAAAAAAAATAAATAAAAATAAAAAATCCCCATTTAACTGAATGTACTGAAATGAAATAATTTACTCTTAAGATTAACATTGTAAATCAAAAGGTTTGAAATTTTAAGAATGTTTAAAATTTCTTGAAAAATTATAGTTTTCCCATAATTCTAAGTTACAAATAAATTTTCTTTCTTTTTTTTTTTTTTGGAGAGGTTTTCACTATAGGGCGCGTGTGCTCGCCAGACAGACAGAGAGAGACATAGAGACAGAAAGGGAGAAATCACTTCGCCAAGGGGGATGGTCACTCTGCAGTCCCTTCTCCTCCATTCTCCTCTCGGGATCTGGGCACGCACACACACGCGCCCGGCGTGAGTTTTAAGCCACCGGGTCTGGGACGCGAACCGTGGTCGACTATGTGGGAGTCCAGCGACATAGCCATTACGCTAACTGCTGGTTCCCATAAATTTTATTTCTAAATAGCAAAGATGCCATGCTGGTTCTCATAAATTTTATTTCTAAATAGCAAAGATGCCATGGCCTGTTGGATTGTCTTCTTAATTATTTTTTGGGGGAACTTTGATATCTGAGACTTCAACATTCAGATTTTTTCAATGTGTTCTAAGGCTGCAGTTGTTTGTGTGCTTCAATGAGGTGTACACATATGTACATATGTGTGTATGTATGTATATGTATGTATTTATTTGACTTTTAGGTTTGGCCTTCCTTGTTTTTAATCTATGACTTTAGGACTTCCTAAAATGCTGATTACCCCAAAGGCTCTGTGTTGGTAAAGATCAAATGTGAGGGGCCAGCAGGTGGTGCGATGGTTAAGGTGCTGGATTCCTACATGGCTGACTGTGGTTGAATCTTGAACCCAGCAGCTGGAAAATCATGCTGGGCACATGGGCATGCAGTCCAAAGTCCTGAGAGGAGAACGAGGGCGAAGGGATTGCAGTGTGGCCATCTCCGCTTGGAAGTGATTTCTCACTTTCTCTCTCACTGTCCCTGTCTGGAGAGGGCAGAGTGAACACACTCTAGGGCAAACAAAACAACCCACATCTGATGTGTTATTGCAAAGTAAAGATGCCATTGTTTCCCAATTGACTTTTGGAGAATGAAGTTTTTCTCTAAATGTCTTTTACCAAAGTCTTCACATATATGGTACCTGAAGTTACAGTACTATGCAATGACAAAACCGTATGTGCAAAATCCACTATAAATGATCATTATTGCTTCACTTTGCCCATGGAACATTGATATTTGGAAGACGAAGAGAATATGCTTGTGCTTTGGTTTTTGTTTTGGTTTTTGTTCTTTTTTTCCTTCCCAATGCATTTTGGTCATGGTTCATGGAAAAGTGGTACTCTGGTAATAAAGTTGGGGAAATAGCGTAACAAGAGGTAAAAATGAGCCTGTTTATGTTACAGTTAATGAGTCATTCCAATGTAATAATTGGAAAAATGAGTGAAGCCTGAAAACATTTGACATTTTAAGTAGTTCAAAATTAGTAACTATAAAATGTTTTAATGCCATAAGTATTTAATAGAGCAGTGGTGAAATTTATCTCTAAGGTTTTTAAAGCACAAAGGAAAAAAAATGGCATGATATTATCAGTTGGCCTATAGCTCTAATTACTTTTTTTTAAAATTTTTTATTAAGTACCTCTCATTACATGGCCATGCTGTAGAAGAAGATAGAAGGTGCTTCTAAATCATAAAAGACATATTTGTTTCTGTAACCGTTTTTTTCCCCACTGGCAATTATGGTCCTTACAAATGGGGGTCATAGGTTGGTATTAGCTTAGAAGCAGCATGTAAATATATAAATTTACCTGCCTTCCTAAATTACATTTATTGTATGGTTTTTAGACAAACTATAACCTTAATTTCATTACTTGACTTACTCTGCGGGAATAACCTGCAGAGAGTTTTAAAAAAATGTCCTTTGAATAAGGACACTGAAAAACTCTCCCAGGCATTGGTTGTGAGTCTGGGAATTGGTAGTTACCTGCATGACCATGACCAACAGACATTTGATTCCCTTGACCCACCCCGCAGTGAGGCCCATGTTTTCTTGTCAGCGTAAACCAACTTCCTTTTGCTATCGCAGGGCCAGTGGAGGGATTTCTTGGAAAGTGTGGGAAATCTCTATTTCTGGGCTCATAGCTTTGCTCTAAAAGACTGTCTATATATATACATAGCTTTGCTCTAAAAGACTGTCTATATATTTAGATCTTCAAGACCTACCTTCAGTTTTTGAAGTTATTAATGTGTGTTTGTCTTTTCAAATCTGTTGATCAGCAGATTACCAGAGATTAGGAAGAAGCTAAATTGAAAATGATTTTAAAGGGAAATAAGTTGCTGAAGTGAATCATTTGTGTCTGATCTGTGTGTGTTCGTGCACCTGTGTACACACGCATGCACAAATATCTTGGGAAATATTGTGGGTGCAATTAGGGAGCAGGTCATATTGGTGCAGGAAGTAGAAAATGCTGCTCCTTGATGAATTGAGTAGTGTTGGAATGTAGAGTAGTGTATTTATTTGCTATCTATACCAGAATGTTCTTTAATATGCCTTTTTTTTTTTTTTTTTGGTTGGGTGTGTGTGTGGTGTTTTTAAACAAGGTTTCACATTGTCCTCAGCAGTCGGGACCACAGGTACATACCAGTTTTCTAGGGTGGGTTTGAGATTAGTCCCTGGCCTTCCATGTGGCCGCTGCCTGACAAGCAGCTGAGCCTCTGATACGCTGTTAAAATGGTAAGTGGGATTAAAAATTTAGCAAGAGGGGCCAGCAGGTTGCACAGTGGTTAAGGCACTGGATTTCCACATGACCAACTGCAGTTCAAGTCCTGGACCTGGTGGCTTGAAAAGCAGACAGGCACATGTGCTTGCATGCCCAAAATCCAGATAAGAGAATGGAAGAGAAGAGAAGAGATTATGGTGTTGCCTTTCTTTTCCATGGGGACTGGGAAGGGGGAAGGGAGAATGACTTCTCACTTTCCCTGTCTGGTCTTCCTTTTTCTCTCTCTAGCGAGTGCATGCACACTATGGCCAAAAAAACAAAACAAAACAAAAACCATTAGCAAGAGTCTTTGATCCAGTTTAAATTGATCCCAAACAGAGGAGGCAGTTTGAACCCTCGGTGTCTCAAAACTCTTCATTTCCTAAGGATATGGTTTAGAAACCTCAGGGTCCCTAACATTGTACTCAACTTCTCTCTAGTCTCTGGGTGCTAGACTTTCTGAACATGGCATGAAAGCAGAAATAGCAGGAGAGATTTTGGCTTAAAAACCACAAGAGAAGTTGAAGCATAATTCCCAAAGACAATGCAGTGAAGTGCTGCTGGTACTGGGAGAAGGGCATTATAAACAAAGTTGAACATTTTTCACATCATTCACTTTTATCTCTTCATTTTGGCTGATTTTAAACAAAAAGAATCTATCTCCAAGGCAGAAAGCCGCATGAATGTTTAGGGATCCTCATAATTAAGGATTTACAATACATATTTACATTTGCCATGTTTTAGATGTTTAGGACTTAATTAAAAGAACATTGCTAAAATAAAAGCAATTCCATCTAAATTGGTGGTGAGGGAATTCTATGCAAGGTTATAAACCTGCTCAATTAGGCTTTTTTTGTTCCACAGTGTGTATGATTTTTGTGCTTATTTGAACTGCTGTACTTTAGCATGGAGACCATATTATAATCCTGTTAAGAAAACTTCCTGCGCCTGTAAAATGTCAGACAGCCCCTTAAGTAGCGTAAGATTTGTAACCCTTCCTAAAACAAACAAAATAGAAATAATTTGGGAAAAGAACAGGGCAGATGCTGAAGATAACATTTGATGTCTCAAACTCACAGTATCACAAAGAAGAACATGATAAAATAAAACATTTCATCATCAAATATGTACCGGGGAATGGAAAACGTAGGCTAGGTAGAATATGGCATAGAATTTGGGGGTACCAAAAATAAAATGATATGCTATCGTCACAGTAACTTGCCAGGCTTGACGTGTAAAACTCAGCCACGTTCTTTGTTGACTGGTTCTCCTTGCAAACGACCACATTCCTTTATGGGAAGCCTGGCCGTGTGCTTGCCTGTGGGATGGTTTCTTCGTATGTATGTGTAATCGCTCCACGAGGTGGATTAGCACGGAAGAAGGTATGCAGTACTGTGAGTCATTGAAGCTTTCCCGAGAGACGATGCCAGGAAGTTCTGTTTTTCTGAGTTAGCAAAACTGGGCCTCCTGTGATCATTTTCCTCTTTCATTTTCCTGGATATGAGGATGATCTGACTGTGACATCTGTCACGTTAGCGACTGCCAGGGTTGGTTTGGCCGATGCGGCTGGCTAGGCAGCTGTCCCCTTTTCCTTTCTCGCTACTCCCCGTGACTCCTGTTCTCTCTATTCTGTATCACGCCATGTGTTTTTAAAATTAAATTTTCTTTCTTCAAATTTATTTGATTTAAAAAATACTTTAAATGTGTGGAAAGATTGGCTCCAGCTAATTAACATATGCATAACTTCCTTATCCTTTATGTGATGGGAACAGGTAATATCTACTCTTCTAGCAATTTTAAAGAATTTGTTCACAGATATTTATATATCAGCTGAACTTGCTATTGAAAGTAGTTAGCTCAATTAAGATATTTTGTTAACCAATAAAATGTGGGAGAAAAAAAAAAAGGAATGGAAAACAACTGCAGATACCAGAGATAGAGTGGGAGGAGGGTGGAATATGGCAGAGGGTGAGAAATGGGGGTGGGGAGAGTTTTGCTAACTCATGAAACAAGAAATGAAAAATTATTTGTGATAACCTGTATGACTAAGCCATACACACACACACACACACACACACATACAGTGTATTCTGGATGGGAAACTGCATCTTGTATGCTGTGATGATGTTCAGTGAATGAACGCAAAATAATTAATATAAAAAAGGATGCACTGTATAACCATGAACTACAGTCATCATAATGGATAATAGAGCTCTTGAAGTTATTGCTCCTATCTCACTGATCCCCAACTTCCCTCTCCTATTGCATCGCCACCCCAGCTCTGGTAACCACTGTTCTACTCTCTGTTTCTATGAGATCAACTTTTTGAGCTCCTACATCTGAGTGAGATCACGCAGTATTTGTATTTCAGTGCCTGGCTTGTTTCACTTAACTTAATGTCTTCTGGATTAATCCAGTGTCACTAATGACAGGATAGCCTTATTTTTTATGGCTGAGTAATAGTTCCACTCCTGTATCTACACATCTAGCATGGCCCCTGCAATAATGAAGCTATTCAGTATGTTTGGGAAG
>NW_006159850.1:11925558-11995429 GCF_000334495.1 Tupaia belangeri chinensis | reverse complement strand
ATTTATTTATTTATTTATTTATTTTTAGTTGAAAAAACAAAAACAGAGGAGATGAATGGATTAGGCTATATACATTTTAACATTGTGCATTGTTTTAATGATTAAAAGAGTTATTTAAGAGAGTATTCATGTTGGGTTTATTTGACTTCCTATTTATTTCTGTGACTTTTCATTTCATTGGCTGAGTACGTCATTCTAAAATCCGTCGTGAGCCATGTCCTCCTGGCTAACTTACTGTTTCTTGTGATCACTTTCCTCTTCTCTCTCACCTTTTTCATTTATAGCAAATGTAATGATAGGCCACTACATCAAATCACTTTGGGCTGAGGACTCTCGATGGACAGGCAAACAAGAGTACCTGATGAATACACGGTAAAATTGAATCAGCACCTGCGTCCTTTCAGGCCGTCTTGTGCTTCTCCGTGTCTGGAGAACCTCCCTGGTCATTTTTTGTTTCAAAGGAGTACAGCAAAATACTCTCCATGTTCTCTACATTTAAGAGATTTTCAACTCATTCATCCATCTTGGACTTCAATTTCTATTTGCCTTCATTTTGCATTTTCTCAGTTGAAGATCTTTCTCCTTTGTAGAAGACAGAAAAAAAAAAATCCACTCTCTGATCCACTCTCTGTTTTTTCTCTTTAACTTCATCAAAAGAATGTACCCTCAGCTTCTTTCTTCCCCTCTGCCTGTAAACATGCGCAAGATGTTGCTTTTCATTGCCTTGAGCAGTTTTTACCATCACTAGTGAGTTCTGAACTTTTATTTTCTTCTTTATATTAATTTTACTTTTAATTGACTCACAAGTATTTACATATTGATGGGGAACAGTGTGCTATTTTCAAGCATGCATACAATCTGTACGGTGAAATCAGGAGAATTAGCAGATCCGTTAGCTTGGGCACTTATTTGAAGAGACTATTTGAAACCTCTCTTCTAGCTATTCTGATATATGTAGTATTGTTGATAACTATAGCCACCAACCGTGCAATGGAACACTAGGATTTATTCCGTCTACCTGCAACTTTGCCCCTGTTGGCCAGCCTCTCTTCCTACCCCCTTACCACAGCCTTTCCCAGTCTCTGGTTACCACTCCCTTACACTTTCATGAGTTCAACCTTTTTAGATCGCATGATTTTCTGTTTTTAATTGTACACATGTTCTCTTTTTAGTATTTTTTCCTGTATACATTTCCAACATGTATTTTAGATGCCTAGCGTGTTTCTTTCCACTCCTGGTCCCCATGTGTAATATTTCAGTGCCAGACTTTTATAGGTCCTAGCTTTCCATGCATGTCGACATATGTTATTATTAATAATGACAAATGCTCCATTTGCATTGGGCTCTGCGGTCTCTGTGGTGGTGGCGTGTGCCTTTTTTCATTTTATCTCACATAGGTCCATGTGGCAGATGCTATTATGATTCTTTTACAAATGAGAAAGCTGTCATTTCGAAGGTTCTTTCAAAGAATAGACCTGAGACTCGGACTGAGAGCGATGGCTTCAAGCCCAGCTCCCTGTGAAGAACACACCCATCTTCTCCACGTATCTTCGAAGTCGCTTCACCTCAATAGCAGAACCCACATACGCCTATTCCCAGGCATGATCCATTCTAACATGGAATTTCCATTCTCTTCCAAGGATTCTGTCCTTTTCATTTTAACAATAAACTCATTCATCCTAGTCAGAGGGAAGTGTAAAGCTCCCAGTGCAGATAACTATAATTTATTATTATTTTTTTCTGAGTACACACTAATCCCTATGCTTCCTGGTACCCAAAGACCTGTTTACTCCCTCTAAATCCCGTATTTGAACCAGTAATCCTTAGGACAGGACAGAAGGTGTCGGAGCAGCCCAAATCACGAAGGGAAACCCACTCTCCTGTAAGATCGGGGTACTGCCCTGCTGAGGCACTCTGCCAGCTTTGCTTCTTTCTCTGTAAAAGCCCTCCTCTATCGCACATTCAGGGACACACTCTGTTTGGATACTATATGCAGGGCCTTCAGAAATTCATGGAAAATGCACTTTATGAAAAACTGTGCATGGATTAAAAAGAATTTTAAAAATTATTTTGGCACCCAAATACACTAGTCCTTTGATCTGACTTTTTCACGAAGTTTTGGATTTCTCTGGTATTGGTCTGCCAGGGCTGCCAGGATGAAATACCGCAGACTGAGTGCTTAAACACAGAAAGTAATATTTTCATGTTTCTGGAGCCTAGAAGGCCGAAATGAAGGTACTACCAGGCTTGATTGATGGGGGGGGGAGGGTTTCCTTCTCATCCTAGCTTGCAGACTACCACCTTCTTGCTGCATTCTCACAGGGTCTTTCCTCTGAATACCTGGAGGGAGGGGGTGAGAATTATTGTTATTGCTTCCACTTCCTATAAGGGCACCATTCCTATCAGATTAGGTCCTACTCATAGGGTCTCATTTAACCTTTACTCCTCCTTATGGGCCCTACCTCTAAAAACAATCACACTGGGGATTAGGGATTCAGCATATGGATTGGGGGGGCATAATTCAGTCTTTATTAGGGGCTGTCACTATTACAGCTGCCTGAATAAAGTGACTTTTTTTTTTTTGTATTTGGAAACAAGTTAGGAGTTCAACAGTAGATCTCTTGCTTTTACCGACTGAAACTCAACAACCTAGTAAAGTCATCCTCCCATTGAATCCTTCCACAATGGCATTTCTGGGTCACTCACGGTGTGTTCATCCATTAGCTCCCACTGCTTGTTCCTTCTCTTTTTCTTTCCTTTTATCTGCACCTGGTACTCCCTGGCTGCCTCGGCCCAAGAGTTTCAGATATTCTTTAGAGGTTATGTATCTTAATGATACAAATATTAAAAAAAAAAGTGCCTTTCCATCATTTCACAACAGTTTTATAACTTTATAAGTAAGTCATTTCCTTTGAGTGCCTAATTCCGTTCCAGATTCCCCTTCCAACATATCTTAGAGATACATACAATGACCATTCACCGCCTTTTGTTAAAATCTCCTTTTTTATCACCAACGTTCCCAGAGCTGTTATCACAAGTATTATTTTATCCCCCAAGTTACTTTCTCCCCTCTGTGACCGAGGTCCAGTTGTGTTGTGATTTGCTTGGTGAGTTTCTCATAGCCCCTCCTCAAAAGCTGACTGTGCAGCTTGTCTTCTCGGACACTTTCCCACTTCCAAATCCATAAATCTTGGAGCACACACTTTTCTTCCGGCTTCTTGTGCTACATGCTATGCAAAAACCAAGCAGATACACCTATGTGAATAAAACAATCATTCTAACAGCTTTTAAAAAGTCAACTTAAAATTTGTCTGATTTTAAATTTGTAGATGCCCTCCAAGTATCAGAACTGGGACAGCTGTTTGACATCCATTATTTCACTCTGTCTTAGCACAGCATCTGTTCCTGCCTGGTCTCTTCTCGTAAGCACGTATTCCCATCCCATCTAGGGTATTTTTCTCATGGCAAAATAGTCTTTGTATTTATCTCTCTCAAGGGTTCCTAGTAACCCATCAAGCGGACATGCTCTTATTTAAACATTCCTCTATTTGTACTGGCTGGTCGTTCATTGATTCTTTTTTGAATTTTCCTAGTCCAGCAGTATCTGCTCCTGGTGGCCCATGGCTCCCTTAAGATTTTTGCAATGCTCTACTATCACAGCATCCCTAGCCTTTCGCCAATGTCATTGTCATGAACCATTCAAGGTCCTCGTCCCATTTTTATCTCGCTAAAGCCCAAATTTCTTTCAGGAGAACTTTAAACCCACAGCTGGTCCCTCCCACCCTCCCCCTTCCTGCTCTAGAATTTATATCCCTTCAAGACGGCCCCACGTCTCTTCTAGCAGCATTCACTTGTTCAGACGTGAATCAGCAGTGATGAGGAGAAGTGGTCACGTGTGACAGATCTCAGAAGCACATCTGTCACCCCCCAGGAGCCCCTTTCCTCATCAGTTGGTCCTGTCAGATACACACACAGCCCTCTACGGCACCACCAATCTTCCCTGCACGCGTCCTGCTCAGGAGCCCGGAGTCTGGCCCCTGACAGCTGCTGCAGGTGCAGGTTGTAACTGTCAGCCTGGTGTCTTCTCCAGAAAGCAGGCAGCACTATTTACGGGAAGAACCTCCTAACTGCTGAATGGCTCTTCCTTTGATTTTCTTCAGACATCTTAGAGTTCCCTGCCTTCCTTTTAAAAAAGATTATTTTCATACTGGCTTTTATTTAAAAGGTCAAAATTTCAAGAAAATACATATTTCCCTCTGCTTTTCCTCCCTCCCGAATCAGGGAAAGTAGCCTATATTTAATGAATGTGATGATGAACAAGAAAACACTCCGACTTCCGATTCTGAATGGGAACTGTTTTCATGCCAGCCCAGCACCAACACTGGTCCAGGGAGCCTCAGGAGAGCAGTTACTGTGCGGTGTGGCATCTGACATGCCTTCGCGTGGGTACACCCATTAATTCTAACGCCTTTCTACAGAATAAACATATCTGAGGCCTTCGGGCACGCCGTGCCTTGCTCTTTCTCTGACCGTTGACCCCTGTGCACGTGGCCCAGCGCTCTTTATGGTTTTGCCCGAGGCTCTTAATATTTCTTTCTTACCACTCACAAGCAATGCACCACACCTTTAAATACTCACTGTGTCAAACACACCAATGAGATGACTGTTGTAATAATAGTTTTTGATAGAACATATTTATAAATGCCTTTCTTATTTTCTTCCTGTCTCCGTATCTTTTTACTTGTGCACTTATTATGCAAGTAAAAGTATCAAGGGGAAGTGATGTCAGAGAGCGTTAATGAATGGGTTGTAAGATGACCTTCTTCTTCAGTTGTATGCTACCTTTTTAGGTGGACTTCTGTGACTCTGCACTGAAGGCATTCCTTTACAGAGTGTCCTTTTGTAGTTCTAATGTTATTTGCTTAGAATTAATTGGATACTGTTGAAAATGAAGGTAATCACACGTTTTATAGGCTAGGCAAAACGCCAGATGAAACAGTACAAGCAAATGTCTATTCCTAGAGTTGCAAATCTTTCCATCTCTTAGAATACACTTCTCTCCCCCCCCCCCCCCCCAATTAAGGGATCCAATTGATGCTCAGACTGGATTAGCACTTTTAGTTGGGTTGATTTGAACTGAGAGTCATGTTCAGCTTTGTTGTTCACGTCCTGGAGTCGTTTCCTAAGCTAACCATCCTTCTTAAAGCAGGAGAGGCCCACAGCAGTGCAAATCCCCGTGTATCTATCCAGATGCCATTTTAGGGGCTCTTCTTACTGTCTAAGTAAACTTCGGGTGCCTTGTACAGAAAGGCGAGTGTCAGAGACTTGGAGGGCGAGTGGTGTGAGTACGGACGGCATCCATCTGTCCCTTCAGTCTCTAAAACAGCAACATGTGAATTCTTGTTCCAGTCAGGGTGGCAGGGTAAAATCTTAAATGTGTCCCAATCCCTGCCACTTAGAGACCCAAAACCAGGTGGAGAAGACAGAAAGACACACCTTAAAGTAGCTGTAGTAAAAGGCAGACGGACACACGCCACGCTTCAGTACGGGTCCCAGCGTGCTGCCGTTCCGATGGATTTAGTAGCCAAGGTCCTTCCACCCATTTCCTTCTCAGATCAAGACAGTAAGATCACGAGAGTTGGTATCAGATGAGTTTTTATATTTTTCTTCACCTGGCTTTTAATTGATAACTGGAAGACTGGGCAAATATGTTCCATGTTAAATGAACCCTGTCCTTGCACACCTTGGGACTCTGGCTATTTCTGATGATCCATAGAACTATACCCAAGAAAGAAAGAAACACTAGCCATGTACGTTACACAATGCTTCAGTAAATGTTTTTTACATTCTCTGGATGTGCTTAGTTTTATATCAACGATTACTCTTCAGTGGTTTGGGCTGCCTTTCATTCAGTCTACTAAAGTGTTCCTAACTCTTGGAATTTCTGAGGCTTCTTGAGGTTTCCCTCTGCTCAGTTTATTCGTTTATGTACTGGGCAATTATTTAGTAGGCCTCCACTGGGCGGTCCCTCTCTCCACACGTCTTCAGCATCGGTGGTTAAGAAATGCTACAGTGGTGTGATTCACAAGCTCTGTGCTTGCGGTTGAGAATGGAAGTTTTGACTTTAAGATGCACAATGTTTTTGTGATCCTCTTTTATGCCCAAGGTGTTTTTATTTATTTATTTATTTGAGATTTTTTTGCTATAGGGTGTGTGCACTTGCTGGAGAGACATGAGAGACAGAAAGGAAGAACTCACCTCCCAGGGGGGATGGCCACACCATAATCCCTTCTCCTCCATTCTCTTGGACATGCATGCACATGTGCCTTGGCATGTTTTAAGTTGCTGCGTCCAGGACTCAAACCAGGATGAACTATGTGGGAGTCCAGTGGCATAACCATTATGCCATCTGTTGGTCCCTGTTTTCCTTTAAAACAAAACAAAATGTATGGTATTATTTAAGGTGCTGAGAACAGGGGTCCCCAATCCTTGGGTCATGGCCTGGTGCATCTGTGGCCTTTGGGGAGCAGAGCATCAGACTGTGGCTGGTCAGCTGGGCTGTGCCCTGAGGGGCAAGGTAGCACGGTCAGGTGGCAGCTGTGCCCCATGGCTCACCTTGCTGCCTGGGTGCGGCCCCCTGTCGGATCAGCAGTGGTACTGGGTTCTTGTGAGAACCCACACTACTGTGTGATCGTCTCGTGGTATATTGCTACGTGGTAGTGGTGGAAATGGGTACACGGTGGGAGTGGCGTGCTCCGGTGACCTGTGACCACTCTCCGAACAGCCCTCCCTGCCGTGTTGTGGAGGGATTGTCTTCCACAAGGCTGGTCCCAGGTACCAGGAAGGTGGGAGACGCTGCTGAGAGGTGGCCGAGTGATTATAGGCAGTGTGCTTGGTGCTGCCGTGGCTGATCCTAACCAGTGCACCCTGGGCTTAAGGCCCTGTTTCGTCACTTCCTGGGTGTGTAGAAAAGAACAGCACAGTGTGACAAACATTAGGAAGGAGAGAAATATGGAGAATTTGGGGTGGCTATTGGCAGAGCTTCCAGTGAGAGCGGTGAGAGCCAGGAAAAGCTCTTCATGGAAGGAGAAGAGGTGAGCCAGGAGCGGAGGCACATGCCATCAGAATGAGGCCAACAGCTGGAGCCTTTGAGGTCCTGAGTAGTTCAGACCACGGGCCTATGCGAGGGGCGGCAGCAGATGGAGACTGAACCTGCGAAGCAACCAGGTCGTGAGGACCCTGTGTGTAAAGCTCAGCACTAAGTATTTTACCTAGCATCTCAAGCAGCCATTTTAACTGTGGGTGTCCTATTCACCCACGTGCGTGACACTGATTTGCTTTGCTTTTTGTGAAGTAGAACTCCGGGCAATCTAAAGGGTGGTAATGATGAGGGAAAGGGCATGGAGTCGGACTTGGGAGCACAGAGATCAACTATTAAGCTGGAGAATTAGCTCATTAATAAGGAGGAATAGGAGCTGCAGAATGACCACAGCAGTGACAACAGCGATAACGAGCAGGCAGTAGGGTGTTCGTGTGAACATGGAGGGCCAACCGGATGTCATGGCTGCTTGAAGGGAAGCAGAGACTCAGGAGGGCAGGGAAGGCATGGGCAATTCCAGGTTTGGCTTTGTTTATTTGTAAATATATCCATATCTTTCAAAAACATAATGTGCTTGTATTTATTTTAGTGTATATATATATATATATATATAAGAATAAAGACTTAAGAGGCAAGAACAGCATTGAAAAGAAGAGTGTGTGTGTGTGTGTGTGTGTGTGTGTGTGTGTGTAGACACATACACACATTTATATATGTGTGTGTGTAATTATTTCACTTAACTTTATTTTATTTAGACCAGAGAGGAACAGAGTAAGAGAGAAAGAGAGAGAGAGAGGAAAAGTGAGAAAGCAAGATGCCAGACCTGGGACTTGAACCACAGTTGGTCATGTGAGAGTCCATGCTCTTAACCCTCCTTGCCACCTGCTGGCCCCTTTAATTTATATTTTTAAATTATTTATTTATTTATTACTTTTCATTTAGGTAAAGCACAAATTACATTTTTTTCCACAGAGAAATTTACATTCCCTTGTTCTTCATGTTTCTTCCTTTAGCTCCTCCCACCCAGCCTCTCCCACATACCCTCTGCCACCTACGCCCCTCCCCTAAAGTCTCTGGTATCTATACTTATTCTCTCCACTGTCATATCTTTGGATCTTTCCATTTCTGCCATAGGGTACAGAGATTCAGTACAGAATGAGATGGGATATATAGTGTGTATCTTTTCAAGTCTGGCTCACTTCACTTAACATTAAATCCTCCTTTTTCATCCACTTTGAATCATATCATAGGGCCTCTTGGTTTCTTATGGATGAATAATATTCCATTGTGTATAGGTGACACGGTTTTTCAACCCAGTCATCAGTTTTTGGACACTTAGATTGATTCCAAGTCTTGGCAATTGTGTAATGAACTTTTTGTATATGGAGCTGCTTTCCCTTTTGAATAAGAGATTTAAAGTGTGTGTGTGTGTGTGTGTATTTAAAAATACTCTCTTGCTAAACTTCTTTACAAAAGATGGTATTTAAAAACTTTTTCAGATTGTATGTGATAAGAAAATGTGATATTTTAGGAAGAATTATGTCATGGTGACATATTGAGTAAAGTTGTACTAAACTAAGACTCATACAAAATACTTTGTGGTGTTACTTAGCACAATGGTTTCCTGTCTCCCACACAAATATGTACCCCATCCATTTGACCGAGATAATGAAGACTGAATATTTGCCCCTTAAGACATAAGGCTGGATTCACGTAGTTGGGTTGTTGAAATGCTTCAAGGCAAGTAGGGTTTAGGGTTAAGGTATTTATCATTGGATATGTAAGAAGACAACAATAAAATGGAATAGTCAACATTGATTAAAATTTTACAATGTGTTTTTCAAGTTATGTTCAGTTTAATTAAATTAACACTTGCCAAGTGCTTGCCTTGTTGGGTATGCTCTAGAAAGCGACAATATATGGATGTAACAGTATGTAGATGTGTCTCCCAAAATGGGAAAGAGGGAGAGAAGAGAAAGAGAAATGTAGCTATTCATCACAATGGAACTAATTGCTCTGTTTTTCAAAATGCAACATCTTTTGGAATCCACTTCTTTTACTGTGTCAAGGGATTCAGAGGTCATAGGTGAGTGAATGCTACAAAATTATTGACTATATTGGATTCCCTAACCATTGAGAAGAGCCGAGGTAATTGCCCCTCCAGAGAACATTAATTCTCTAGAGGCTTCTATAATGTTACCGATCTTGTGAGATTTAAAAATCCGTGGCAGGAAACATTTGAGGCTTCCAGTTACTCTCCCACGGCAACTGTTACATTTTTAAAATCCGCCCCTGGACATATCCAGCTACGAAACGCATAAGGTTTTTACCCAACAAAGTTGTGAAGAAATAACTTTTACTAATTTATAAGTGAACTTGGAGGACTTCTGAAAAATAAGAGGAATGGCTCTTTTTACAAAGTGTTTTTTTATTTTTTGTTTTATTTTTTATCATTTTAAACATCAGAATTTAAAGTACAACAAAACCAGCAACCAGCTTTTAGAAAGCTATTGTAATGGGGAACCAGCAGTTAGCGTAATGACTATGTCGCTGGACTCCCACGTAGTCAACTGCGGTTCACGTCCCAGACCCGGTGGCTTAAAACTCACGCTGGGCGCGTGTGCGTGCGTGCCCAAGATCCCGAGAGGAGAATGGAGGAGAAGGGATTGCGGCGTGACCATCCCCCCTGGGGGATGATTTCTCACTTTCTGTCTCAATGTCTCTCTCTGTCTGTCTGTCTGGCGAGTGCACGTGCCCTATAGCAAAAAAACTTCTCAAAAAAAAAAAAAAAAAAAAAACTATTTTAAAGGGTAAACTTTTTTTCTAAACTTTTCCTAAAATGCCCTGGCTTTATAACAACCTAAAAAACATGCGTGTGCGTGCGTGCCCAAGATCCCGAGAGGAGAATGGAGGAGAAGGGATTGCGGCGTGACCATCCCCCCTGGGGGATGATTTCTCACTTTCTGTCTCAATGTCTCTCTCTGTCTGTCTGTCTGGCGAGTGCACATGCCCTATAGCAAAAAAACTTCTCAAAAAAAAAAAAAGAAAGCTATTGTAATGGATGATACTATTTAGCTAACTCTTCTTGGTCATTATGTTTCAGCATTTGTAAAACACTACTAATTAATTTAGATATTTTGCTTAAAACCAGTGAACATATATTCAAAATTCTATTAGCTAAGAATTTGAGCCCTACTGGTATAAATTCACATATCATGAAGTACTTGAGGCACCGAAAGAAAAGGCATTTATATTTATTTGATTCAACCATGAAAATATATTTAATTTATTATGTTGCAGCCCTAAAAAATAAAAAAGGAGCCATTCTTTTAGATGTTCATATTAAGAGTTGATTTACAGTGGAAATTAAACCCTTAGGACTGAGGAATGAGATAGTAATTTTATTTGATTTACTTGATTTTTCTTGATTCTAGCCTATCACTTAAATTTTCCCCAAGTTTACTGAAAAATAAATTCCCAGGCAATAAAACAGCCTGTTATCTTTTTTTGTTATTCTTCATTCACTTATCATTTTCTTGAGCAACAGAGCAGGGGTCGTGGTGGTGGAGAGAGGGACAGGCAGCGATAGTGTCCCTGGCAGAGTCTTGACGCCAGGATCCACTCCCAGCCTTAGCCAGCATCCGAGCATGGGTGCACATGCCCAGCATTCTCAGGTAGGTCGGCGCGTGTGAACCCAGAACTCTTTTATGTGGGTCAACCTCTCAGAGCATCACAATTTATTGCTGCAACACAATTCAGCCTTGTTATCTTTAAAATGTGTCAAAATTTACCGTCAAAAAAACTCAGAATTTTTGACAGATAGGGAGGTCATCTTTCATTTGCTAATGGTCATATGTAAAATCCTCCAGCACACTGTTTTGGAATGCTTTGTCCAAGAACTTTAAGTAACTTGCCTTTTTTGATTTTGTTCAGCCTCTGGGAGAAAAATGTCTGTTAAAAACTAAACCAGATACTGACCTAGAATTCAGAAATGATTGGGACCAGCAGTTGGCGTAAGGGCTATGGCGCTGGACTCTCATGTAGTTGACCATGGTTTGAGTACTGGTCCCGGTGGCTTAAACTCACTCTGGGTGTGTGTGCATGCGTGCCCAAGATCCTGAGAGGAGAATGGAGGAGAAGAGATTGTGGCGTGGCCATCCCTCCTGGGGGTGGGGGGTGATTTCTCGCTTCCTGTCTCTCTGTCTCTCTCTTTCTGGTGAGCGCATGCGCCCTATGGCAAAAACCTCGCCAAAAAAAGAAAAAAAAATTATTGCTGCCCCTCAGTCCTCTCCTCCACCTCTCTCTGTGTCAGCCCTTTTCCTGCTCACCCACGGCCAGAAACCCCAATAGACACTTGTTTCTCAGCGGCCTTTACTCCTCTGTTCCTGTGGTCACACATTACTAGTGTGTCCTCCATCAGTGTCCCCACGTGTATGCCTTCCCCTGGACAGCCTTTTAACCTGCACAGTGGGACTGAGCATTTAGACAGGAACAAGAAATATGTGAACACGAAGTTTCACAGGACACACGGGCCCAAGGTCACGTGCGGGGGCCTTTCCAAAGGCCATCCCAGGCTGACAGTGGCAAAGAACAACGGAATCTGAACAGAGCTCTCGGTTAAATCAGAAGTTTAGTCAAGTTTATCCAAAATGTAATAATCAAAATATGGTAGTTCTGGAACCGTGTGTGTGTGTGTGTGTGTGTGTCCAAGATTTCAAGAGGAGAATGGAGGAGAAGGGATTGTGTCATGGTCATTCTCCATGGTGGGGAGTAGTGATTTCTCATTTCTTATTTTATCTCTCTCGCTCTGTCTCTCTGGTAGGCACATGTGCCCTATAACAAAAATCTCTCTCTCTCTCTCTCAAAAAAAAAAAAAAAAAAAAAGAAAGAAAGAGGGAAAGAAAAGAAAAGAAAAAGTCCTTGGGGGGCCAGATGGCAAGATGCTGACTCAAGCTGGGGAGTCCCATGGTTGTGTCTGGAGACCTCAACTCCCTTAGGAGGTCTGGCTCCGGGGCTGGCTGAAGCTGGGGGTGTGTGTGGTGACCAGCTCTGCCCTAGGTGCTGTTTCTCTCTCTCTCTCTTGCTCATGGAAGAAGTTAATAAATGAACTTAAAAAAAATGTAAGTGTCCTAGAGCATTCATATGAAGGAATGATGAGGGGGTAGGAGGAAGTGGATTTGAAGGCGACTTCAGAATGAAGGTTTTATGGATGGCGAATAGATTGTTTAGATTTGTCCATCTATGGCTGTGAGAAGATTTGTCCATCTATGGCTGTGAGAGTGGGGGAGTGCTGGGAAGCAGCTGACTCAGTTCTGGCATCCAGTCTAGTGGGGACATTGGCTGGAACCAACACTTAGGTAGAAAGCCAATAACTGGGGTGACCGCGTTCTGGGTATAATGGGGTGGCTGCAGCCATGTCAAGTCCTCTGAGGATGCGATTGTAGGCAGGGACATTGGGCAGACCACCATCAGACCACACTCTCATCACTGTGCACATTTCCTGAGATCTTCACATTCCTCTTTATAAAGCTGTAGGGAGGAGTGAAAGATTTGGGTGGTGGGCATTTCGTGCCAGTCGTGGGTTGGGAAGGAGCAGGTAGGACAGACATGGTGTCCAGGTGTAGTTTGAACCATTTCAATGCCTCTTTATTATTGTGACTTGATGTTCTCTACAGCCTGGTAGAGATTTTTAAACTTTAATTATTACTATCTCTTATCTTTAAAAAAATAGGCCAGTTTTTTGCAGGTGATGTCTGGATTACCACTGACGTAGGTTTAGGGAAGTCGCACGCAGAGAACATAGTCCATTGTCGCCTATTATGTTAGAGTAACTTGCTTATCCTCGTCTGTGTCCACCTAGAACAACGTCCTCAAAGACTTGCTCAAATATGTGGGGTCTTCACAAACTTCTTGGAAAATGTGGATTGTGGGAAAAAACTATGCATGAATTTCAATTTGTTTTTCCTACCAAGATAAGCTTCTCCTTCAATTCCATTTTTTTTCATGGACATTTTGAAGTATCCTCATAATGCTTTATAAAAAGTCAAACAACAATGCAGGAGAGTTATGCTGGCGGCGTACCAGCCATTACAAATAGAGATGTTGAATGGAGTAAAAAGATAAGACCAAAATCTTTAGCAGGAAATTTAAATTCCCGGAACCTCGATTTCCCATCTAGGAAATGGAGATATCTTCTTCACAGGGCTGGTCTGAGGATTTAACTGGCTGGAACATGCAATGCATGTAACTATATTGTTATTAGCATTTTTCTCTAGGAAGTTTGGTTAAAATATCATTGATAAGTTGGCATAAATCAGTTTCATCTCATTAATGACTAGACTAGATACTAGGACATATGTCAGGGAAGTACCTGGGTGATGAGTCAAGGAAGGGGTGTCTTTCATAAGGAAGTGTCTAAGGGGTGCACAAGTAAATGAATACTTGGTCAGCTCAATAGCATTTTGTAGGAATTAATGAAAATAAATTATAGACATGAAAACAAAGTAAGAGCTATACAACATTCTTCTGATTCCAACAAGTATGAATAGATTTATCACATATACTTAAAAACACAAAAAAGGGAGAATTTTTAAATGAGGTTGCTGAATTTTGTCTTTTCTATAGTAATTATTATTTTTTTAAAGAGATTTTTGCTATAGGGCACTTGTGCTTGCCAGAGAGACAGCGACAGAGAAACAGAAAGCAAGAAATCACCCCCCCCCGCCCCCCCCCAGGGAGGATGGTCATGCTGCAATACCTTCTCCATTCTCCTCTTGGGATGATTTTGGGCATGCATGCACATGAACCTGGCATGAGTTTCTAGCCGCTTGGTCTGGGACTTGAACAGTGGTCAATTATGTGGAAATTTAGCAATTTAACCATTATGCCATCTGCAGGTCCTGAACTGTTCATTTTTAAGCACAGTATCTTGAAAAACAAACTGATAATAATGGCCACTTACACTACCCTCATCATATTAAAAGTTCCCAGCATTATTTTAAACTAATGATTTTAGTTCTTAAGTTAGATCATGAGCATTTAAAGATTTATTTTTTAAAAAATTGTTTTGAGGTCAAAAGTGGATCATGGTGGGATATGCAAAGAATTGAAATATATGTTTTCTATTTTACAATAATTATCATCTCGAAAGTCAAAATGTCATACATACATCTGAGATACCATTAACAGTTCATGTAGTAGTACTTGAAAATAATAACATGTGAACTCGTATGTACCCAATGAGTTGTCACCATCTGGAGGTAAAGGAGTTGTCACTGTTTGGTTTAGTTACAAGAGGGTGGTGTCAGGACACTGAGAGAGTACAAAGGTGAAGGACCTATGAACACTGCAGGTATCATCCGAGGCGTGGAGCCCTCTCCAGCCTCACGCATCTGTTAGTAGCATTCATGTCCTTGACATTAAGGCGCTCACGTTTTTTTTACTGCCATCTGAAGACTGTTCTCGGGCGCTATAGGCCTCCCTCCATTTCTTGCCACACGGCCTTCCTCCCAGCATGGCAGTTGGCTCCCTCAAGTCCTAGTGTCTAGTCTACTGCAGATTAGCTTCATGTGCAACAGCAAAGGCATTAATGAGATGAAACTGACTTATGCCATCTTATCAACGATATTTTAACCAAACTTTCTAGAGATGAAATGGGAGAATGGAGAATCTTCACTCATGCTTCCTGCCTTGACTTTTTTGTGCCTCTGGCCACCTTTAGACGTTTTGAAGAGTTCCCCTGATCAGGTCAACCTCACCCAGGAACATCTCCATTTAAGTACCCCAAAAAATCAACTAAACCAAGGATCTGAATTAATTAATGACAACTGCAAAATTCCCTTTGGCACATAAATTAACGTAATCACAGGAGTGATATCTCTTCACATCACGAGTTCTGCTCACACCCAAGGGGAGAGAATGATCCCAGGTGTGTTCAGCAAGGAACTATAAGCTGTCAGCTCGGGACCATCTTAGGATCTGCCTGTGGAGGGCTCCCCCACACACAATCTTTCTGGCAGAAAGGAGTCTGGGCTGCAGTGCTGCACATAGGGAGATCAGGGGTTAGCAACATCCAAGTGTCCTTGTCATAGTGGTGTTTTCCTGGAAGAATGTGTGTCCTTGTTGGAAAGGGGTGGTTTCAGAGCCCAGAACAGGCAACCATTGTGTTCTGCCATTTACCTCATTCTCACCGTCTCAGCAGCGCAGCTGGTTTTTATCTAAGCTGCCAAACAGCGGAAATGAACTTCCAAGGCCAGCCAAGCTTGTCTTTGCTTGATTATGAAATCAAACACAGTCATCTTAGCCAATGGGATGGAAATACCCTCCCTCTGATCTCCGATGTTACTGCTCAGAGAAGCTGATTGTTTCTAGTTGGCTTAATTTTTACCTTTAGTGAAAAATAACTGTTTATTAAAACAGCTGTATGGACCCCCCCCCCTATTAAAATGCGTTCATCAACAGAAAAAAATCCTTCTCGCTAAGAAGCATTTCAGTCTTCATCTTTAAGTGTGATATTTTGAGATACAAATAACAACTTTCAAAGTAATTTAGTAATAAAATGGAGTATTTGTTCAGTGATGTCGAAATATCACCTAATATGACTAGAATAAGAATTGCATTGAGGCTTACCCAATTTTCCCTCCAGGAATCAAAGTCTAAAGCATGGCAATTTCAGGTTGAAAATATCAGTTAATGGAAATAGCACACACTTAGAGGGACAGTGCTGCTGTACCTTCACACACGCGCAGTTTTGAAGACACGGTGTGAGTGCTTTAAACATCCTAACTACATCATTAACGGTGTTCAAATAAGGACATGACCATGTTCTAGGAATTCTTCCCCACCTTTCTTATGAGTTGTGACCTCTTGATTTCTGCATCAAACGTACTCTTACATTCTATTTTTTCTGGGGTAAATGGAACAAATACTAACTCTAAAGCTCAAGGGGTTTGCAGAAAATTAAGGCCTTTGGGACATTAGAAATTGCTCCATTATAGAAAAAGAAAGGCATCACAAGAATCATTTTACTTTCTTTTAGGTTAATAATTCTGTTAAATCTTCCTTTTTAACAGGGAAGGGTAAACAATGTGGTTAAGAATGTTAAATGCTGTCTCTCCCTCTCCTTCTCAAGGAGTAATGTGTAAGATTTTGTAAGAGATATCTAGGTAAATTGCATTCAGTACTAGTGCTTGAACTTTTCCAACTCATAAGCATAAACACTTAAAGTAGCAATCATAAACACTTCCACAGTACTTACTGTACCCCAGGTGCCAGTCTCCTATCTGCTGACTCATTTAATTCTCAGAAGTCCCTGCTTATGTCAGTACTATCATTATTCTCATGGGAAGACAGTGGAAGACAATTTAAATAAAATGCTCTTAGGCAAGACAGGTGGATGCCACATGGCGGCTTATTGTGCAGTTCGAGTCCCAGACTGATGGCTTGAAAAACATGCCAGGTCTATGTGTGTGCATACCCAGAATCCCAAGAAGATAATAGAGGAGAAAGGTGTACGGCATGGTCATCACCCGTCTGGAGTGCTTTCTTTCTCTCTCCTCCTCTCTTTCTCTCTACAGCAAGTGCACATGCCCTATAGCAAAATTAAAACCAAAACAGAAACAAAAACCCCAGATCAGGTAGTAACTGGAAGAAGGACTAATCCAGGAAAGATCATTCCAGAAGCTACCCTTGTGATCACTATGCCATTCCAGAGAGAAAGGGGCACTAGGGCTGAACTGGGGCAGCCCCAGGCACTCAGAAAGGAGGGAAGAACTTCTCTGGCTCTGTACATTGAGGAGAGGATTGGGATAGTTCTCCAAGTGGCTTTGGGAATGATCCAGGCTTATGTATGTATCTCAAAATATATGTGTGCTATGGATTCTGATGTCACCTCGAATGGCTCACTCAAAATACGAGGTTAAAGCAAATGCATGCCACCACATCAGCTTGCAAAACTGTTTTTTGCTAATAGGTGGGCAATCTTTGGGCTACAAATTCTGAAAACAATTGCTTAGTTTGTCAACTACAGTAGGCAGAATAGTGGCCTCCTAAGACATCCACATCTTAATCTCTAAACTCTGAATAGGTTATCGCATATGGTGAAAGGGGCTTTGCAGATATGAAGAAATTAAGATATTTATGTGTATATGTGTGTGTATATGTATATTTAATTATTGGGAGGCAGAGAAAGAGACATTCTCAACCCGGTTCCCACACCTTGATCCTTCCCCCTCTCAACCCCCCGCCTTTCAGGCAGCCACATGTGTGCCTGGAAGGTGCAGGTCAACCTGGAACCAAACATGATCTTTCATGTGGCTTCCAGCATGGGAGAGCATGGTGCACAGCACTCCCACTGTGTCTCTGCAGCTGGGCCGAAATGAGGACCTCGGAATGGGGAGATGAACCTGGTTTACCCAGATTGGCCCAGTGTAAACTCCAGAATCCGTATAAGTGGAAAGGGCGGCAGGAGAGTCAGAGAGGAGATGTGCTGTAGAGGCGGAGGTCAGAGCGGTGCAAGGCCATGAGCCAAGGGGTAAAAGGGCCTCTAGAAGTTGGAGAGGGAAGGAAATGGATTCTTCCCTGGAGCCTCCAAGAAGAACCTCAGCCTTCGGATATCTTGATTATAGTCCAAACTGATTGTGACCTTCTAACACATCTAAGACTGTAAGTAATTTGTGTGACTTAAAGACACCAAGTTTATGGTGATTTGTTATGAAAGCAATCGCTGACTAATACTGCAGCCACTCACTTTTACTTCCTCGGCCTCTATCTCTGGGTTGTCGAAAGCAAGCAATGGGTGGGACTAGCAGTTGATGTACTGGTTACATGGCTGGACTCCTATGTGGTGGACTGTGGTTTGAGTCCTGGACCCAGAGGCTTGATACTCACGCCAGGCACATGTACATGCATGCCCCAAATCTTGAGAGTGGAATGGAGGAGAAGAGACTGTGGCCTGGCCATTTTCCCTGGGGGATGATTTCTTGCTTTCTGTCTCTTTGTCTCTCTAGCAAATATACATGCCCTATAGAAAAATCTCCCTAAAAAAACAAAAATACAAGCAATTGTCTGCAGTAATTCACTCAGGAGTTTTTGCATAAACTTATTAAATAAAGAAGGAAAAGAGAGAAGAAAAGTAATTTACACTGTACTTTTAAGCCTATTTGTTTTTTAAAGGCATATTTTCGTTACCATATGACTGTAATTGTTCCATCATACAGTAAAGTCATCTATGTTTGCAATGAATGGAGGAGGAATCACATAAACTTCTATGTAAACATTCCAAAGCATTTGTATCAGCAAGTGTAGACTTTCATTGGCTTCATTTGTATATGATATTTTCTTTTCTCTTTTCTCTTGCTTGATCATATGCTATTATGTGTTTAGTTAGATTACCCATGACTTAGACCCCATGTTCAGTGAACATCTATTTAATGTTTTTTTTTCTTTTATTTGCTATAGGGTTGTGCACTGGCCAGAGAGAGAGAGAGAGAGAGAGAGAGAGAGAGAGAGAGAGAGAGAGAAAAGCACTCCTCGGGGAATGGTCATGCTGCAATCCCTTATCTTCCATTTCTCCAACCTTTTGGGATTTTGAGCATGCGTGCACATGTGCCTAGCATGTTTCTAAAGCTGCCAGATCTGGGATTTGAGCGGTGTGATTGGCCATGTATGCTTCAACTGCCTTAAACACCAGACCATCTATTTTAAAACACTGAGATTGAATCAAACATTTTTATTTTCATTTATTATCAGTTTTGGTAATTATCAGTTTTTAACCTACATGAGTGTTTTCTTTATGTTGGACTTGATCTTTATTAACTCAGGGCACACTATCTCACATATCTACTAATGTTCTTAACCTTTTCTGGCCCCCATCCCACAAAACTCCTGATTTTGTGAGTGAACGCTTTTTATTAGTGCTTTAAACATCTTACATTCTATAGTTTATAATATAAATTGAGTCTTACCTTGATTTAAACTTTCTTTAAATCCAATTTAAATTCAAAATGTCAGTTCTAGGGGTCAACAGGTGGCATAGTGGTTAAGGCACTGGACTTTCATGTGGCCGACCATGGTTCCAGTCTTGGACCTGGTGCTTTGAAAATCTCGCCAGTGTGGTGTGCATGCATGTCCAAAATCTCAAGGGGATAATGGAGGAGTGGGGACCATGACCATCCTCCCTGGGGGGGGGGGTGGTGGTGATTTCTCACTTTCTGTCTGTCCAGAGAGTGCATTGCCCTACAGAAAAAATCTCTAATAAAAAAAGTCAGTTTTGGAATTTAGATTTGTCATGAGATAAACTGATCCAAGGTACGTGCACAAGTCTTGAATCTGTTCAAAATAGAAAGGATACAGAGAGCTGATTATATGTAGGGTGTATGTATGTGCACATAAAATATTGGTTAATTTTCAGAGTCAAAGTTGAATGCACTTTAAATATTCAGAGATTCTCCCAAATTATCTTGCAAAAGTTTCTCTTGACAACTGCCTGCAGTTAGTGTTAGAGGGTCCCTTTTCCACAGCCTCATCAAAATTGTGCACCATTAGATAATTTCATCAATTGGAGACCAAAGGCATGTCTTTTTGTTGATTTGTGTTTGATTATGACTGGGTTATATTATTTATTGTGATTGTTTTTTGTTATAGGGCACGCGTGCTTGGCAGAGAGAGACAGAGAGAGAACAAGAGAGAAAGAGAGAAAGTGAGAAATCACCCCCCAGGAGGCATGGGCACACTGTAATTGCTTCTTCACTGGTCTCCTTAGGATTTGGGGCATATACCACATGTGCCTGAATTTTCTTTTTCTTTTTTTTTTTTTTCTCCTGAATTTTCAATTTGCCAGATCCAGGACTTGAACTATGAGGTTTCCCACGTGGTATCCAGCTCCTTAACCTCCATGCCACATGCTGACCCATGTTGTAATATTTTAAATTCCTTTCTTTTTCATGTGGGCTTCATATTCTTTGTTAATCTGTATTAGGTTTTCGTGTAGGTTGATATCTTTGTTATAATTTGTGTATCTCTATGATAAAATTTAAGAATGGTTAGGATTATACTCATCACTCTTTATTTGATGATTATTGGTCTGTCTTTGGCTGCAATGTTTTACACAGGCTTTAGAATTATATAGTAGTTTGTTAGGAAATATAAAACTAATTTAGCAAGAATTCTTAGAATGTTGTGCCTTTTGCAACAAAATGACACATATTTTAATACAAGTCTTTTATATCTGTTGTGGCTCTTTTAAACTTTAACAAAATAATAATACAGAGATATCCTGTGTACCCTTTATCCAGTTTTCCTCAATAGTACCATCTTGCAAAGCTTTAGTACAATATCATAGTAAGGCTATTGGCATTGATACAATCTACCAGTGTTACTCAGTTTGCTCTAGTTGTACATCTGTGTGTGTTTGCATATTTAGGTCTACACAGTTTTTTGTTTTTTGTTTTTAGTTTTTTTTGCAGAGATTTTCACTATAGGGCGTGTGCACTTGCCAGACAGACAGAAGGAGACATAGAGACAGAAAGTGAGAAATCACCCCCCAGGGGGGATGGTCAATCCCTTCTCCTCCATTCTCCTCTTGGGATCTTGGGCATGCACGCACATGCGCCGGGCGTGAGTTTTAAGCCACTGGGTCTGGGACTCAAACCGCAGTCAACTACGTGGGAGTCCAGGGACATAGCCATTAGGCTAACTGCTGGTTCCCTAGGTCTACACAGTTTCAGCTTATGTGTAAGTTCATGTCTCTACTGTCCCTGTCAGGACTGAACTGTCTCATGACCATAAGGAGTCTTCCTTTAAATACATTTGTCATTTTTATTTGCATTTATTGTCAATTTCTCTTCCTTTCCTCTTCATTTCCCACCATCCTATCCTTATAAGAATAAATAGATTTTTTTCTTATATAGTTCCTTGTGGATTCCACCCCCCAAGAAGAACCAGATCTAGCATTTATTTAATTGTTCTGTTGTTCTGGTTTTTAAATTATTGGCTTTCATTTTTTTCTTATCCCCTCCTTGTGTTTTCCTTATGTTTATTTTATTGTTTTTCTTCTAAGTTGAATGCCAATTCATTTATTTTCATTGCTCATTTTTAATATGAAAAGAATTTAAGACATTTGAATTTTCTAATTAAAAGAATTATTCAGCGAGAGAGAGAGATTGAGAGAAAGAGAGAGAAAACCCCTGACAGGGTCTTGACGCCATGATTCATCCTGTTTCAGCCAGCCCTGGATCAGTTGCATGCCTGTGTCTGACACACTCGGGAAGATCTTGTGCAATTTGACAACCTTCTTCTGTGAGTCTGCCTTACAAAGTACCGTGTTTTTCCACTGTTCCATCTTGCAATCTCAGATTTTTAATGCAAGACTTTGCATTCCTCCTCCTTGGGTGACATTATTAGTAAGCACCAAGAGCTGGAGCAGACCTGATCACTGAATGTGGGTTTCACAGCATAGTGTTGGGGAGGGAGTGAATGGTGGGCACTTCCAGGCTGGCAGTTGGAAAAAGCCTGCCATTCTTTTTTCTTTTTATTTTCAGTTTTGTTTGTTTGTTTGTTTTGCTATAGGGTTCATGTATGAGCGTGCACACGCATGCTCTCACACACACACGCACGATATCACCTCCCAGAGGGGATGGCCATACTGTATTCCCTTCTCCTCCAGTCTCCTCGTCGGATTTTGGACACGTGCATACATATGCCAGGAATTATTTAAAAGCCTCTTGGTCTGGGACTCTTAAAAAGTCAGTCATATGGGATCTAGCACTTTAACCTCCATACCACCTGCTGACTCAAGCGCACTGTTCTTAAAGAGGTTACAGACTTTCATTTTGAAGCAGATCATAAGTGTCTTTCTTCTTCCTGAGGACCTATCTTTTCTTTTATAATTGTTCTCCGCTGCACATAAACAGTGAGCTCTGAAAACCTACTCTAGAATACATCATTTCTTGACCCTTCTGATCTCTGAAAACAAAGCAACACACAAGCCTTTAAGCAAAATCCTCAGATAACTCAATAAAACGTGATAGCTCCTGTACTCTGAAATTGTGAATATCTACGTGGATTATTTATAGAAGGCAAATGTTGAAAGCATAAAGTCAGAAATCCAAGTGGTGCTCAAGTCAATGGATCTGAGTGTGTGATGTCAGAGGGCACGAGTCCAGATGAGTCTCCTACCTCCAGTGGCTTGTACAGTCTTTTATATGAATATATTTTTTCAACAAGTGTTCTAAACTAATTTATCACACTAATTTTCATGGTGGTGCATTAAAGACAGGCATATGAATAACTTCTTATGAGAACACATTTTTATCTGCCTGGTAGTATTGGGAAGTAAAGAAGAAAGGGGATGAATTATTTTGAGCACCTACTGTGTGCTTTGTAAAGTTACATGCTACATCATGAAGTTCCCACAGTTCTGTTGTCAAGGAAATATTTTTATCTGCACTCTATAGGTAGGAGAACATCAGTTGAGGCAGCAAGCATCAGATTCCAGGAGGTACCAGAGCAGGAATTTGTGGACAATCCTTGCTGGTTCCAAAGCCACATTTTTATAGGGCATACTGTCTCTTATGCCATTTCTACATAGTAGATCAGTAAAAAAAAGAGACAAATGTTTGATTACAATAGTTAAGTGTGCCCACAGTCTAACAATAATAATACTTTATTGAATAATAAAAAATAAAAATAAAAATAAAGATGAATATGATACCACAAATAACATTTTTTAAAAGAATTATTTTATTTAACTTTATTTGCTTATGTATTCATTTATTTTTAATTTGACCAGAGAGGGACAGAGATAGAGAAAGAGAGAGAGAAAGTGAGAAAGTGAGCCACCAGGTCTGGGACTCAAACTGTGGTCAGCCATATGGGAGTCCAGCACCCATAACCACTAGACCACCTGCTGGCCCCCCACTAGAAATAACATTTAAAACAAATGTTTGACCAACAAAATATGTGATATTGTAATTACTTTAAATTATTAAATTTTTAAGTGAAAAAAATGGAGGATGATGACAAAATGCAGACATTGAGAATGGATAACAATGTATAGAAAACATTGAATTAATCAAAGCAATGATGTGAGTACACAGCAATATAATTTTGTTTACCTATCAGATGAGAAAGTCTAGCTGAAGTGTGTGAGTTGAATGGAGAGTAAATTCATTTCATCATTGTGGGAGAAAAGATGCAATGTTTCAGCATCTTTAGATATATTTTAAAAATTAATTTTTGATTCACGAATTCTCCTAAGTGTGCATCTTAACTACATGTAAACCAAACTACAGAAAAGCTTGCTACATAGGAATACTTTTTCATTATTTATGATATCAAATTAGACTCCATGGCATCACATGTGGTCAAATGATCTGTCAATAAAGTCAGTAATGGTGGCTGATGGTCCCAATGGTCTTGACCTTTTCCATTATTTTTTCTACTCCTTCACCTCCGGTTAGCTTTGGTTTGTGGATTTGCAGGTCTCTTTGTCCTAATATCTGGACTTTAAATAGTTGCTATTAAACCTCTAAAATCAATCAGCCTCTGGCTGTGCTGTCATTAAAAGTTAACTGCCTTCCCATTAATCCATTAATTGTGAAGATTAATTGGGAAAGCTATTCAAACTAAGGCTATAACTTGGAGCATGTAAGCTAGTGTTTGCCCTCAAATAAAAGCCTACCCTATTAACATTACATAATATTAACAATTTCATATATATATATATATATACACACACACACACATATATTTTTTTTCCCCTCACTCATGGCTTATGTAGGACACAATGCCTAGATGTATGAAGACTGCTGCCTAAGTGAATTACTTGAAAACTTAGAAGAAGCTGTTATCTCAGCTCTAGGAAACCTACTGATGAATATTTACTTGTTTTAAGTTTTACTGGTGTGTTATATTTTAGATTTAAGCTACTGATGGACAGAGTTAAAAACTCATGTTTGTCCTATTTAATATATCTAAAACTACCATCCTCAAGTGCATGTTAATTTTCATGTCAAAGTCAAATTAATCCTCAAAAGGAGCTAAAGAATGCAGTAGTAGTCAACACTCCACAGTCTTCAATTGCATTGAAATGTTCTTTTAGGTAATGTTGAAAGGATAAGAGATGAAGCCAGGAGAGGCCTATATTTTGTCATCTCCTTTTATGAAAACTTAAGTCTTATTCTGTCCTAGTTGCATCGTCACTTTTTTCTAAAACTAATTGTCATTTTTCTCTCACCAGAATACATCTATGTAGCTGCTGCCTCCACACACTGTTGTTAGTCGGCATGGTCACTTTGGGAGAAAGGAGGAGGGTGTGATAGCATAAATGTTTCTTTAGTCTTGAAATAGCCTAATGAAAGGTCATGAAAAGTATAAAGGTATTTGCAAAAGGAACAGAACTCTCCATTGGCTAGAAAGTAATTGACAAGTGGTTTTCAAACTAGCATGGTCCTGGCTGTGGTGTATAGCCATTGGAAGTTTGGAATCTCCCCTGTGTGATTCTACCATGCAGCAAGGACGAATTGCTGAAGATGCATTACTACAGATGAGACAGCCTGAAGCTGATCCATGGTATTTTTTTCTGTCAGGAGTTGGATGCTGCTTTTCAAATATACCTGCATCTTCTGGAAGTTTTCAGGATAGACTACTGGGTTGATGTTGGTGTGCTGGGTGAATCCTGGATGGCTACAGCTGTGAGGTTGAGATGACACAGCTGGGAAGAGCTTGGTGGTACAGAAACATTTGAGAACAGGCGAGGGTTATTCATTCAAAGTTTGCTACAACAAGGGAGTCAGCCACCATCGCCTGAGTTTTTCAGACTCAAAGGCAGGGCAAGAGGAGGAAACCTCATTTTTTGGAAAGAGGAGGAAAACTCAACAGTGTGGAAAAAAGACAAGGCTCTGGTGTGTCCTGATTGTAGGCTGTGGGCATGGGGATGCTGGAGGCATGCTAACTAGAAGCAGGGCATCCTATGTGATTGGTTAGGGGTATATATTTGTCTTTCTCTCTATGTTTAGGAAAGATCTTTAAATCTCTACTACATACATTTAGTCAGTACTAGTTTGGAAACAAGGACAAAAATTTGGGAGGCTTTAAATGAACCAAGTCTTGACTGTTTGGGGCCAGTCACTATTGGAGTTGTTATTTAGCTTCCTGGCTTGTTACTCCAGGTTTTATTTTTGTACTTGAGCTGGCCATTACCTGTTTGTATCTTCAGTCTCTTTTTGGGCACAAAACATGCATCAGGTACCAGGTCATATGTCATGCTGGGGAAGGGAGACTTGATTCCACTGAGAACCCTGAAATGAAAACTGAACAATTTTTGGAACTAACTTAGACAGGTTTATGACTAGAGGAAAACTTCATTATCTAAATTTCTGGATGAAATCTTGCTTGTACACAATATTTTTTGATATATATTAACATAATTCCTTACTTTCTCTCTTAAATTAGTTGGTGATTTTCAATTTCAACTGGATGACAATTTCAATAATATAGATTAGAAGAAAACATTTTGTTCAGGGAAATAGATTTCTTGAACAGAAAGGCATTATTTAATCCTGACTCTGTCAATGGAATATGCAGACCAGGTCTAAATAAACTTTTCTGAAAGGAGTGAGAGCCTAATGTTTCTAAAGCTTCCTTAAGGGTCCCACCTCGCCTCTAATATATAGAATTTTTGAAGATTTTAAGCACGTTTCCTACCTATCCTATCCCAGTCTAGTCTATTCTGTTCCACTCTATCCCATTCCTTAATGAATGTTCTTGTGGGAAATAAGATTCATTAGCAGGCATGCAACTGATTTTGGCAGCTCTTCCAACAACACAGAAAGTGGTTACTCAGCAGAATCTAAGCTGAATGCTACTGAAAATCAGCTTTAAGTTTTAGTCAAGTATATTTCAGATTACCAATACTTGTTCCAACAAGGTACTGACGCAAAACAAGAGATCTGGTGCAACATTGGGTTCTGTCACCTAAGTCATGTGTCATCGAGTAATTTAACCATTGTGTTCCTTTTTCTTCAATTGTCTCAGCAGGTAATAGGTATAGGGTCAAGTGGCTTAATATATGTAAAGCACTGGGAACATAAGCACTTAATAATACATACCTATTACCTTAGTATGGGTAGTATTACACACAGATTAAGAAAATTAAATTACTTTTATTAAAAAATGAACAGCTTTTACTTACTTATGAGACTTATGCATTCAAGTCCTTTGTAAAATAAAGTTAAATTACTTCTATCAAGCTATATTAGAATGCTTTAAGTATAGCTTGCATCTTTGTTCACTAGAGGCTGTTAAGTCTTTTTTCATATATACAATTTGCCAGAGATCTAATGTATCATTGTCTTTTAAATGGCAAAGGTAATTTTTTCCTCTCACATAAAGAGTAAGTGATGTCTTTTCAGAGATATTGACTTGAAAAACATAGATCTGTCTTTGTGTGTGTGCGTGTGTGTGTGTATGTGTGTGTATGTATAAATATGTCTTATGTACTTAGGTAATTTTTTTAATGTGGATATTCTAACAGAATTCATTAAAACTATAAATGTAATCAGTATGTGGAATTTTTCTTACCCAAAAGACTGAACAATATAGTTTTACTCTTTACAACCAATATCAAAGTTAACGTGGGAATTCAGATAGGATTTTGAAAAGAGCAAATACAGTGTAATATAATTTTACACATGACAGTGAGAGTGATGTTTATTTCTTAATCTAATAGAATAAAACAATAATCAACTGAACATTCCCTGCTACCATTTAGATTGTACAAGCTTCCATGACCTGTTTGGTGACTGTATTATTAAATGATATTGAAATTCAGATTTTGTGGTGTCTTCATCTTCTCTTGTGTCTCTTTTACCAAGAATGCCACCTTTAGTCCCGTGTGAAGGAACAAGGGTAATATTAGGTCACAGGGAAAGTCATGACCTATTTTTCTATGCAAAAATGTATTAAGGCTTTCCTGATGACCCAATATAATGATCTGATATAGTACTTAATTAAAAACCTACAATTATGTTTTCAGCTGAAACAGCTGAGATGTTATTTCCAATTGGAAAAACTCTGTACTTAAATAATCATATTCACATCCAAAAATTAGCTGTAAATTAGAATTAGTAATCATTGAAAGGTGAGAGGAGGCAGGAAAATTCTAGATGAGCGATTATCCCCAGGAGAACAGTAACTTCCTGGGTTGTTTTACTAGTCTAGAATAGTGGTTCTCAACCTTGGTCCTGTGGACATTTGGCACCAGCTAATTATCATGGAAGGCTGTCCTGTGCTTTACAGGATGCTTAGTAGCATCCTTGGCCCAGTTCACTAGATGCCAGAAGAACCTCCCACCCTCCAGTTGTGATGACCGAGGTGTCTTCAGATACTGTGAAATGCCATCTCAAAGTTGCTCTAATGAAGAAACTTTGAGCTGAAATATGTCTCTCAGCAATGTAGTCCAGAACCTGTGTTTTATGGTGCAGTCAGGGAAAACTGGTTTTCTAGGATGAAATGCACAGGAGACTGACACTCAATCCAGAATTCCATTTCATCAATGTCGGGAGGGAAATATTCCTTTTCTCATTCCAGACTCATTATTGCCATTTGTTGTCCCCCTCCTGTGGTATTGAGACTATGGAAGATGAAAGCTAATAAGCAAAAAGCTTGGCAAACCTGGGCTTGGAATGTATAACTTCTAGAGAAATGTTTTATTCATATAATGATGGTGCCTGATAAAATTCCTACACCCTGAACCTAAAGAAATAATAATTATAATCATGCTGTTTTCATTTACTAGCTTCTGGAACCCAACTCACTTTGTAAAATATTCCACCATAATGACAGGAGCAAATTAACCAGACTCTGTGCCCCAGTGACCTCATTTGTAAGATAACAACAATATTGCTACCTTGAAGGGGTATATGTATGAAGATTAGTTGCTATGTGTGAAATGATCATTTTTTCTTTAAAGAATTATTTATTATCATTATTATTATTATTATTTTTTCAATTTTGACCAGAGAGAAATAGAGAGAGAAAGCCGCCAGGTCTGAGACTCAAACCAAGTTTGGCCATGTGCTGTTCCAGTGCCTTTAACCATCAAGCCACCTGCTGGCCCTGGAATGATTATGTCTTAACATGAAGTGTTCACTGAACGTTAGTTTGACTAAAAATGACTACACTATTTTAGTGCTAAATGCACACACAGCAGATGGTGGGGGGATGTATATGCTGTGGTAAAGAATCACCCTTTCACCACCAAGTCCAACAACCAAAACTTTATACCAATCATCAGCTGCTTCCTCTCTACCTCCTAAGATCCACTTCCCATTTTACATATTTCCCTCCCTACAAATTGAGTAAGTACCTCATTCTCTTATCTTAATTCCATTCTTTCAAAGCTAAAAGTAGAACGATATTGATTCTCGATCTATAGTTGGCAAAACGATTGAACAATAAATATGTGCCTTCTAGAATGATGGCACTAGAGAGGCATTTTTACATCCAAAATATCGATTTGGATCTGCATAATTGATTGTGAATTGCAGTTAAACACCTTTTTTCATCACACTTATACCTGCATACTGATAATGATTAAAATATCCCTGTAGTTCTACTAAACACACACCCACACACTCACCCTCTCCTTATATATATCATGCTTTTATTCACTTGTGAAACACACACCAGAGTGTCCACAACATACGAAAGCCTTTTGGTTGTTGCTTGTAATGGGACACAATCAGAATTTCTTTCAACACTCCATGGTTTATGTGTCTTTTTATGCCTACACTTCTGAATTCTTGAATCCCAACTAGATTGGTTGGTGTTGGTATTTAAGGCTGTCAATAGGCATGCAAGAACTGCCTGTCTTAAGAGTTAGCTAAAGAATTGATGTAAAAGAAGAAAAAGTGGACTTTAAATGAAAATGTGACAATCATAAATAATAAAATGCTACCTTAGGCAAATTCTTATGAAAGTCATTTGAGAACCAATTATGTTCAAGTAGAATGAGCTTCATAAACTTTCAGGTGAATCTAGATAATTTTTGGATTAATTTAATTTAAATTAAATTGCTTGCTCTTAATCAAAACATTTGGAGCAATAACCCGGCATGATTTTTTAATTACCAATATATGTTAAATATCAACTACAAGAGAAATATTTTTGATTGGAGCAAAAATGAGAACAACTTAATAACTGTATAAAGTAAAAGTCAAATAGTTTAATGATGACAAAGAATGAAAAATAAGCTGAATGAATTAAGCATTTATGGATATCTTGGTAGCACACAACCTTATACTTTCTTTCTCTTCTTGTACTTTATTTTTTAATATTAAAAGTGATATATGTGATACACATAAAGGGATAGAGTGAGATATTTATATACTTGAATATATCTTTACGCACATACATGTATGTGTGTGTGTGTGTGTATGTGTGTGCATATAAATATACATTTAAAGTATCATAATAAAATGGAAACCTGTGACTATGGTACCTATGCCAAAAATTAAAAGGAGAAAAAAAGCCAATCCCATCACACCAAACTGTGCTTTTCTCTTATGCCTTCCTGCAGAGGTAGCTGCTATTTTGAATTGTATGATTTTTTTTTCACTTATTTTTCTTTCTTTCTTTATTTTTTGAGAGGTTTTTGCTATAGGGTGCATGTGCTCCCCAGAAAGACAGAGAGAGACAGAGAGACAGAAATCACCCCCTAGGGGATGGCTATGCTGCAATCCATTCTCCTCTATTCTCCTCTGGGATCTTGGGCACACACACACACCCCGAGTTTAAATCACTGAGTCCAGGACTTGAACCACAGTCAACTACATGGGAATCCAGTGATGTAGCCATTAGGCCATCTGCTGGTCCCTTTTTCACTTATTTTTTAAAAATAGTTTTTACCATAAAAAAGTTTTTTTTTTTTTAAAAAAATCACATATATTCCTAAACAGCACATTACCAAGATTTGCTTTTTAATAGTCTCAAAACTATCAACATGTATGGTTTCCTATGATTTGACTTTTTTTCACTAAAATTTTTGTTTTTAAGATTCACTCATTTTGTTTTGAATTGCTATAGTCCTTTTCACTGCTATATATTATCGTCTTATGAACAATACCACAATTTATTTATCTGTTCTTTCACTAATGGATGTGTGAGCTGTTAAGGATTTTTTTGCTATTAGAAGCAATGCCGTGCATGTCTCCTACTGCACAAAAGAGTTTTTTCCCCCCACCCCCATGGTTAGTTCTTTCATTATTACCATTATTATTTTAATCAACATACAATTGTACATAAAAGCAAGTTTCTGTAGCTCAGCACTTCCCAACTCTCTTGTTTTCATGAGACACAAATTCAGTATTTGTATAGCACTCTTGGGTAAGAAGACAAGGCTCCTTAAGTCCAGTGTCTCATCACAGTAAGCTCTGCCCAGGAGGACCTGTGTCTCAATGGAACGAGTGGAGCATGGGGCATGTAAAGGTTCAAATAAAGATGCTAATGACAAATTGTTTATAAAAAGTAGTTGTTCACATTTATGCTCCTAGTAGCTCTTCTTTTTTTTGGGAGAGGTTTTTGCTATAGGGCGCGTGCGCTCGCCAGACAGACAGAGACATAGAGACAGAAAGCGAGAAATCACCCCCCAGGGGGGATGGTCACGCCGCAATCCCTTCTCCTCCATTCTCCTCTCGGGATCTTGGGCATGCACGCACACACGCCTGGCATGAGTTTTAAGCCACCGGGTCTGGGATGCGAACCGTGGTCGACTATGGGGGAGTCCAGCGACATAGCCATTACGCTAACTGCTGGTTCCCTCTAGTAGCTATTCTTGACCCACATTCTCTGGATGATCTGACATTGTCAGACGCCTTATATTTTGCAGGGCGCGTGCGCTCGCCAGACAGACAGAGAGAGACATAGAGACAGAAAGCGAGAAATCACCCCCCAGGGGGGATGGTCACGCCGCAATCCCTTCTCCTCCATTCTCCTCTCGGGATCTTGGGCACGCACGCACACGCGCCCGGCGTGAGTTTAAGCCACCGGGTCCGGGACTCGAACCGCAGTCAACTACGTGGGAGTCCAGCGACATAGCCATTACGCTAACTGCTGGTTCCCTCTAGTAGCTATTCTTGACCCACATTCTCTGGATGATCTGACATTGTCAGACGCCTTATATTTTGCTAAATTACTGTCTGTGAAATAGTACCCAATGATAGTCCTGATTTCCATTTGTTTTTACCAATAAGTTTGAGCATCAATTTATATATAGGCTTTGTACTGTGAAGACTCTTGACTAAATGCCTTGTGCCATTTTAGTGTGTTTTTAACTGATTTAAAGGTAGTTTCTATTTTCCTTTTTTGTGTTGTGTTGTTTTGTTTTCCTTTATTTAGAGTTCTAATTATATACTGGCTTATGTGTTTCTTTTATTTATATGTTCTTTTGTATTTTTTGATATATGTGTTCATGTTTCTTATATATCGACCACAGATTAGTTTATTTTTAACACCCATCATGCCACGAATTCATAGGGAATAGGTTCTAGTAGCTCAGGCTCCTTTCCATTGGTTCTCACAAAGTGTGCTTCTCTGGGTGGAGCAGGCTGGCCCTTCAGTTGAACCCAGGTACTTTTCTCTTTGGCTTCTTTCTGGTCATTTCCTTCACAGGTTTTAGGAAGCTATCTCTGCTCTTAGTATGCTTAATATGCTCAATACACACATTAATTCTCTTGGCAAGAATATTGCCCTTAACTTGTTTGTTCACAACAATGCCAACAGCATGACTCTCCCAGTTTTGCCATGATAACATTTGTGGGGCATTCCTTTTTGAACAGTACCCATACCCTTAATGTCTACAACATCACCTTTCTTGTAGATTCACATATATGTTGCCAAAGGAACAATTCCATGTTTCCAAAAAGGCCAGAACATATATCGGGTGCCTCTCCTCTTACCCTTTGTGTTCGTCATTTTGGTTAATTACTGGAAGATGGCAGTTCCAGCCAAAAAGCTCACAAATATTAATACTTTCTACATTTAGTGATATTTTTTCCTTTATGGTGTCTTTTAGAAATCATAGATTCCAGATTTTAATATATTTAATTTTTTCAAGAGACATTTTTATTATAGGGTATGTATACTTGAAGGAGAGACAAAGACAGAGAGATGGAAAGTGAGAAATCACCTGACAAGGGGATGGACATGCCATAATCCCTTCTACATTCTCCTCTTGGGAGTTTGGGCATGCATGCACATGTACCTGGTGTGAGTTTTAAGCCACTGGGTCTGGGACTCGAATCACAGTTGACTATGTGGGAGTCCAGTGACATAACCATCATGCCATCTACTGGTTCCAAAAATGTATTTAATTTTAATATAGTTAAATTTTCTTTGCATTTCCCCCCATATTCTCCTGTCTTTATGTTCTTTTTCTTTATTGAATAGACTTTTGGTATAATATTGAGTTGTAAGTGGTGGACATATTTTTAGAGATGCTAGTTTTTGATATTTTTGTTTGTTTTGTGTATTGATGTCTTCTTTTTTTGAGAGTGATTTTTGCTACAGGGTGTGTGTGGTTGTTGGAGAGATAGAAACAAAGATAAAGTGAGAAATTACCCTTCAGGGAGGATGGCCAGCCATAATCTCTTCTTCTTCATTTTCCTCTTGGGATTTTGGGCATGTGTGCACACTCACCCAGTGTAAATTTCAATCCCCCTGGTCCGGGACTCGAACTGAGGCTGACCACGCTGGAGTTCAGCGCCTCAACCACTGCTCCACCTGCTGGCCCCTTGTATATTGATTTCAAAAAAGCTATTAGTGCTGCCCTAACATTAGTGTGGCACTTTTTCTCCTGCAGATGATTGTGATGATCCTCTGGTGTCTGCCCTGCCTCAGGCGTCCTTCAGCAGTTCTTCCGAGCTCTCAATCAGCCATGGTCCTGGATTTGCAAGGCTAAATAGGAGAGATGGTAAGTCTGCTTGTTCCATCTGATCGGTCCTTAGCAAATCTCATTCATTTTTAATTTTCTTTAGTAAAATCATTATGTGGCATATTGTAAAAGGAAGTGATTTTCTAAGTAAGCAAATGGTTAAAACTCATGAGACGTATATGACATCCAGCTGTTGATATGGAATGGCAATGGGATACATCCTTGTTTTAAAATCCCCCATCATGACTTCCACATTCAGAGAATACAGCTTCTTCAATCTAACAAGTTTTTGATATATTTTATAAAATAAAATTTTCTGCAACAATACCCAATCGATAGAACTACAGTAGGGATGAAAACTTCATTGGCCTTCTATTTTAAGTTAAAGAAGTTTGCAAGACGTAATTTTAAAAGATGCAAGTTATTTAAAAACAATAATCCCTCTGTTTGTTTAATTCTCAGTGTGATTGACATGATTTTCTTTCCTGTTGGGGAATAGGAACTTAATAAAGCTTTCATGTTCCTTTAGGAATATTCAGTTCATATTGTTTACTACCTCTTAGGTGGGTTGTGGTTTGATCGCTTGAATATGTTTAAAGGAAAGTGAAGATAATTAAGTGGCAACTTGCTGTAGAAATAAGAGAGAATTTCAAAATACCATACACTTAGAGACAGAGTATCACGGAGGTTGCTTTTTATAACACATTAAAGTAAAAAATTATCTGCACAAACAATGGAGAGAAAGAAGTTCAGCATTACTAATAAAGAAAACATTTATAACTGTAAAAACTAGATGCCGATGATGTTGATATCATGTATTATTAAAACCACGCTTCCCCATTCATTATCCCCTTCTCTCATGCCATTATCAGTCAGCAACTTCTTTTAATTTTCCTCCTTGATGTTATCTTTGGTGCTGTTGTTTAATGTTTAGCACTTTGAACAATGGACATGATAAATAGATCGTGTGTGTGTATGTGTGTGTCTGTGTGTCTGTGTGTGTGTATTTTGCTATCTGGTATCCATCATATATATCATACACAGTTCAATTCATGATATAGATATTTGTTTAACACCTTACCAAGATTTTAAGTTTACATTTAGTTTAAAGGTTCATCTTGTGTTACTTGTGGTACTCACTAATGTGTGCTTTCAAGGGTGGAGATATCAGTGAGATAAAGACTGGTGTCCTTGTATCTAATGGATATTTGAGGCCATTTGAATGTATTTGAGTAGTAATGCTGTGTGTTTGTTTTAAGCACCTTGTGGTAAGAGATATTGGTAACACAGGGCTGTCTCCCCCATTTGCAATTCTGCACCCTGTCTGACCAGGCAAGTGGGCTCTCCTAGCCCCTCAAAGAGTCACTCCACATCCTCTATTCATAGCTCTCCCAGCAGGGCTGTGATCATAACCCTGATCTATCTCAGAATAAGCTCTCTAGCCCGTATTCCTGTTTAAAGGAAAGCAGAGTTTAATATTTACCACTACTTCACTTAAGTAATCAGTGTCACAGAATGTGGTCCACTGAAAAAGACACAAAACTTATTTCATTTACCTCTTTATTTTGTTTGTTGAGGATTAGTAAATCCCCAAAAATATATGTTATTAATTGGGTCAAATCATATTTTTCGCTAATTTATATACTCATCAGGAGTCTCCATCAGTGGGACTAATTTTCATTCTTAATTCATTTCTATGGCTCTTGGTGAAACACAATATCAAACTTCATGAATCTCATTTGCATGTTAATGAAACTGAGAAACAAAACAGGATCATTTTAATTATCTTTTGCTGGTTGTCAACCTACTTGATTACATTTTTTCTTTTTTTATTTAGTTTTTCTTTTTTCCCTATTAATTACAAGTAGTGTTCACAAAGGAGTGTCAGATTTTGAGTGATTTATTAAAGGCTACGCATTATTTCTAGCATTGAAACATTGCTTGTAGTATTTCAATCAGGCTGGGGAAGGATGTGCAGCAGTTAGCAGGCGCCATATAAATAAACCAAACCAGCAAAGTGAGGTCCCAGCATCCTAGATGCACAGACTGGATTCCCTGTGGAACCTGGAAAACCAAGAGCCAAAGAATGAACAGGCAGAAAATGAGGAAACAACCCACTTGTTTTCCATCTGCGGGATAAGGTGTCCAATAGGTCATACTGTGAAAATGACTAGGGCCTCAGTAATGAGAGAAGGGGAGCAGGAAGAGGCCAGTGTTAAACATAATGAAGCTGTTTATACCAGTAGGGTAGAAGAAAAATGTACTTCTTATGAGGGATACATATTAAAATTTGCTACAGGGTGCTGTCGTGGGATGAATTGTGTCCTCTCAACAAATACGTTCAAGTCCTAACTCTGATACTTGTGAAGGTGACCTTGTTTGGACAGAGGGTCTCTTCAGATTTAATCAAGTTTAAACAAACTCGTACTGGATTACAGTGGGCCCTATCCCCAGTGACCAGTGTCCTTGTAAGGAGAGTGAGACTCGGAGATACACAGAAACACAGGGCACTGAGAGAAGGCCATGTGAAGAGGAGAGCAGACATTGAAATGACACAACTATAAACAAGAAATATTAAGAATTGCCAGCAACCATGGGAAGTCAGGAAGAGGCACTGAAGAATTCTCTGAAGGCTGTAGGGGGAATACGGCTCTGCTGCCATCTTGGTTTTGATGTCTTCTTCTTGTGTCCAGAACAATGAGGGAGAGTAAAGCTCTGTTCTTTTAAGCTGCCGAGTAACTGAGACTGTTACTGCAGTCCTAGGAAACGAATACACATATCACTGAATAAATAATGTTTTTTTTTTTCGTTAAATGAAGCTCCAGAGGACCATTTAACCTAAATCATTTTTAAGAAGAAATTATTTACTTCCTTTGTGCTGGAAAGATGCATATCAGTTTGAATCTGAAAGATTCAAAGACATGTAATCCAAGCCTAACTATGAACAACACAAATAAAAACCAATCATCACTAACACTGGTAACACAATGGAATCAAATATCTCTTTGCCTTTATTCAGTACTTCCATTATTGGAGTTGCAGTGTAGTTTGAATTTTAACGAACAGCTTAGAGTTAAGTGTATGTTGATTTAGACTATTGTCAGTATAGACTTTGAACAGGTTCTAATGTGCCGTTTGATAATCCAAAGTGCTCTTAGGATAGAATATAAAGAAGACACTCATAGATCTGCTCCTGAGATGGCAGTATAATCCAAAGAAGTCATTATTGTCATGTACTTAAGAAATCTTGGAAATGGGATATTGCAAATCAATATACTTGTATATATAAGTAAAATAATGAAATAGTAAATCAAAGTATTGCCCGATAAAATATAAACTATTTGTACATGTGAGTATAAACATACATATGTACCTATGTTTAATTATATAGCCGATTGCTTCCTTAGATGACAAATACTTTGAGTTTTCTCTCATGTATCCTATAAGATCAGTCTATTTCCTACTGCTAAAATATGTAATATTTGTTTATATTCATCTACCTTTTTTTAAACTACAACTCAATCCTCCAACTCTAAATGCTTGTTAAGCAATGTTTTTCCCCATACCTGCAGGATTTGCTGTAAAATCAGTCTATAGAGAAATTAGCTTAGTCGATTAATTGACAGAAGTAACTCCCATTCTTGGTTGTACCTCAAGTAATTATAACATCCCATATAAAATTTTTTGGTGATTCTTACTTCTCTAAGTCACTGAGCTTGTTTGCATGCAACTATTATGCTTAAATAAAATCCACAAGATAAATTTACGAGGTGTGTATGATACCTGAAAAAGTATCAGTGCTTAGAGGGACAGATTGCCAGAGGTAAAGAGGAAATGGGTGCTTCTTTTGAAGTGAATGTTTCCTAGTGTTAAACATATCACATAATATATAATTATAGCATTTTGAAAATGATAGTATATATTGTTTTGTTCCTGTTGTTTTCCAGGTTTTCACTGTAGGGTGTGTGTGTGTGCTCATTGGAGAGAGACAGAGAAAGTGAGAAATCACCCCCTGGGTGGATGGCTACACCACAATACCTTGTCCTCCATTCTCCTGGGATTTGGGGCACACATGCACATATGTCTGGCATGATGTTTTTTAAGCTATCGGGTCTGGAGCTTGAACTGCAGTTGGCCGTGTGGGAGTCTGGCGCCTTAACCATCATCCCTCCTGCTGACCCCAGTAGTAGTATGTTTAATAACCATTGCTTTCTTTTTGAGGAAAAGAGTAAGTGAAGGCTTTTGTACAGGATTGATAAACATCAAGCTAGAAAAGGGGCAGCCTCTTTGGCACAGTTGGCCTGTGTTTAAATGTGCCTGAGAAATTCCTAAGACCAGTGGTGAAATTTGCTGCCTGAGTTTGCTGCTACGGGCAAGGCCTAAACTTGTAGACTTTGTGGGGGGAATAAAGATGCCAGCAGATTATCAGCTGCCTCTCCATTCCACTTGGAATCTGATGTGTGGAGTAAACGCTTGCCTTGTGAATTGCAAGGGTCCCCGTGGCTTCATGTTGGTACATTGCTTTTTCTCCCCTTTACTCTGACTTACCTTCAGGATAGGGCCTTACCTTGAGCCCACAAATGCACAGCTGTTAGCACTGAGCTGGGAGCATCTACCCAACTAAATCCCTGAATAGTCTGATTCCTGGGAACCAGCAGTTAGTGTAATGGCTATGTTGCTGGACTCCCACGTAGTCGACCGCGGTTCGTGTCCCGGACCCGGTGGCTTAAAACTCACGCCGGGCGCATGTGCGTGCGTGCCCAAGATCCCGAGAGGAGAATGGAGGAGAAGGGATTGTGGCGTGACCATCCCCCCTGGGAGGTGATTTCTCTCTTTCTGTCTCTATGTCTCTGTCTGTCTGGTGAGTGCACGCGCCCTACAGTGAAAATCTCTCAAAAAAAAAAAAGTCTGATTCCTGAATTGTTCAAGTCACAAGACTCACGCATCCCCAACACACTTGAACTTCTACTCCTCTGCTCTGCTTCTTTGTTTGGACTCTCTTTGTAGATCATCAAATTGTAGATGAAGACCAACAACTTTGATATATTATGGGCATTCTTGGGAGCGAGACCCTTTTTCTGGGTTTTTTTTTTTTTTTTTTTTTTTTTAAATTTTCAGTTGCCAGAGTGTGAGAGAGCATATAAGGGGTGTGATCACAGTGCAATCCCTTCTTCCATTTCTCCATCCTTTCGGTATTTTGAACATGTATGTACATGTGCTTAGTATATTTTTCAAGCCTTTGGGGCTGAGACTTGAACTGTGGCCATGTAGGATCTGGTTCTCTCTCTCTTTTTGAGAAAGAGATTTTCGTTATAGTGCATGTGTACTTGCTGGAGAGACACAGAGCAAGAGAGTGAGAAAGTGAGAAATCACCCCCGGGGGAATGGTCACATCACAATCCTTTCTTCTTTATTCTCCTCTTGGGATTTTTGGCATGCACACACACGTGCCCAATGTGAGTTTGAAGCTGCCCAGTCCGGGACTTGAACTGTGGTGTAAAACGTGAAAGTCCAGTGCCTCACCACTATACAACCTATGGTCCTGGGGTCTGACTCTCTTAATTACAAGGTTATGGGGCCAGCTTAATATTCTTGGGCTTAAATCATTACTATCTCTTGTTCATTTAAGGGCAGACAAGATATTTATCGTCTATGTTTAAATTCCTGTTAGAAGAGTAGGGATAAACATGAGATGATATTAATGAGATGTGTTGTCCTTACTGAACATGATCACAGCACTGTAGGGTGGCCACATGAATTACAGAAACACTGTCCCAAGCTAATGTTACCCAGTTTCAAAGTGTGTCCCACCAATTAATCCAATTTTAGTGAACTCCACAGGACCAAATATATATATATACTAGTTTATACAAAGGTAATCTCAGGGAATTTAGGCTTCTGCAAACCATGGTAGGAAGAGTTCATTTATTTCTGTTTAATTATCAAGCAAAATAGGTTCAAGGAATTATAGCTATATTTCATGTTTATTAGATTGAAATGAATATAAAACATGCTCATATAATCTTAGTCAAAGTCTGAACTAAGGGTGATATGATTATTTAAAATATTTTTACCTTCTTTTAAAAAGAATTATTTTATTTAACTTTATTTATTTGTTTTAATTTGATGAGAGAGGGACAGAGTGTGTGTGAGAGAGAGGCAGGGGAAGTGAGAAAGTAAGTTGCCGGGTCTGGGACTTGGACCACGGTCAGTCATATGGGAGTGCAGTGCTCTTTACCACCAAACCACCTGCCAGCCCCAGTTTTTACCTTTAAAAAAAAAAAAGTACTCGGAAATTTGTTTGTGAAGTTATAAAGATTAAAAACAAACTTATTAAGAGAGTGACATCTTGATAAAGCTTGGAAAATGAAATTCCAGATCAATTTTATGGTCAGTGGTGTGTCACTTGTGTTGATAGGTTGTATTTTGTATAGCAGGCTTGAGAAGGTAAAATAAAGATGAGTAAAGATTACATCTTTCATTTCTCATTTGTCTGTATTTACCACTATTCATTAAAGCAGAGGAGAGTTTGCTTCCACTTCTGAAATTAATACAGAATCCCTTCTATTCTTGTATGCATTCATTTGCTTTAACACCAGCAATGATTGTCCACCTGACCGATGGTTCTCTTTCTACTTCGGGTGTTCTCTCTGGGACCACCTTCCTCAGGACGTGTTCCACGCTTGCCTGCTCTCTCTCTCCAGCATCTCGATGCTCTCCGTAGTTTATGCTCTATTGTCCTTGTCTGCCCCTCAGCACACATTCTTCTCTTAGGCAGTTTGATAATGCCATTCATATGAATACACCACGTGTCCGGTCCCAAGTAATTTACAGTGATAAAGAATGATGATTTTAGAATCAGGAAAACTCTATTATAACCCTAAGTTGTCAGTAGCCTTGGGGAAATAACATTACCTTTTCTTTTTTTCCTGTGCAAAGAAAGGGGTTACATTTGAGGATCTCTAAATTCAATGATAAAATTTTTGGGGGGGAGAGGTTTTTGCTATAGGGCACATGCACTTGCCAGAAAGACAGAGAGAGACAGAGAGATAGAAAGTGAGAAATCACCCCGCAGAGGGGATGACCATGCCGCAATCTCTTCTCCTCCATTCTCCTCTCGGGATCTTGGGCACACACACACACACACACGCCCAGCGTGAGTTTAAGCACCGGGTCCAAGACTCGAACCGTGGTCAGCTTCATGGGAGCTCAGCGACATAGCCATTATGCTAACTGGTGGTCCCGTTAATGTGATATTTTATGTATATTATTCTACGGGCAATGTATCTATCTTTTCTTTCTAACTCCCTCTAATAATGGGGATTTTTAAAGTATGTTTCGAGAAATTGTTGGCCCTTCAATAAGAAGGTGAAAGATGTCTTAGTCCATTAGTGTTTCTGTAACAGAATACTAGAGACTAAGTGATTCATGAAGAAATGAGGTTTATTTGGCTCACAGTTCTGGTAGCTGGGAAGTCCAAGGGCATGGGGCTGTCCTCTGGCCGTCCTCTGATGCTGTCACAACATGGTTGAGAGAAGCAGAAAGGAAAGGATGGCAGGTGTGCGCAACAACAGAGAGACCTTTGAGCATCTGGCTTGCTGTTAGAACAGCCCTCTTTCATAGGAAGTAATCTGTGAGCACGCACTCCCTTCAGGGAGACTTCATTAATTTATTTATGGCAGTTCCTCCTTCATGTTCCAAACCTCCCACTAGGCCCTACCTCCCAACACTGCCACACTGAGTGTCCAGTTACAGTATGAGTTTTCAGAGCAGACTCAACCCAATTCCCATGGCAGGAGAGTGCTAAAGCAGATTGTCCTAAATCCCCTCCAAGTATAGGATACTCCTGGCTTTGGAACGGTCTTGAAATTTCATACGATACAGGAATTCAAACTATACATATGGTTTGCATTGCTGTTTGTATTGCTCTTTCCCACAATTATTTCTGTTCACTTTTCTTTGTGTATTTTGAAGCTCTGCAGAAAATGTCAGGCTGAAATTGATACAGTAGATCAAATCTGGTCAATTAAAATATACCTATATAACTAAAAATGGTTGCTAAAACCTATTTTTTTCAGTGTCTGTCTAATATATTTTACAGTGCTGAGTAGGGAATTTTCACATGTAGGTGGGATAAATAAAGAATGAGCTAAGTAATCAAGTGGTGTCTTAGGTCGAGGTCTCCCGGAAGTACACCAGGAGCCAAGAGTTGAGGTGCAAGTGATTTATTAGGGCATAGCTGCCAGGAGAAAAGAGGAGGACCACGAAGGAAGCAGGGTGAGGAGGGAAGGAAGCCAACTCATTTCAGGAGAGGTCCCAGGCACAGCCTGATCCCTCAGGAAACTCTGCATGATAAATTTTACAGAAGACTTTGTCCTACCTCAAGGTAAAAGTATTGAGTCTAGCAAGGTGTCTGACGGTATGAATGATTACTTTAGAAAAGTTAGTGTCTTAGCTCAGGCTGCTGTAACAAAATGCTACAGATTGGGTGGCTCAAACAGCAGATATTTGTCACAGTTACAGGGTGGGAGGTCCAGGATCAAGGTGGTGGCAGATTTAGTATCTGGTGGGAGTCCTCTTGCTGGTCCCTTGATTTATGTTCAGATGGCCTTTCCTGGATGTATGCAGGTGGAGAGAGATCTTTCTATCTTCCTCTTCTTATAAAGGCAGGCATCCCATCTTAAGTGTCCCACCCAGCTGACCTAATCTAAATCATTGTCCTTCCCAGTGGCCTCATTTCCGAATTCCATTATATCAGGGGTTAAGGCTTTAACTCCTAGATTTTGTGGGGTCACAAACATTCAGTCCACCTTAGCTGCAGTTCTAGAAAATATTAGTAGTAAACCAACTAGAAAGTGTTAACTGCTCGCGGTATCTGAGCGAAACCACAATAGCCAACCTTCAGTGGCGAAGATCCTGAAGAGAATGAAATACCATGTAGTGAGCCTGACATTTTCTGCACTAAATAACAGCTTCAAAATACACAAAGAAAAGTGAACAGAAATAATAGTGGAAATAAGCAATACAAACAGAAATGTAAAGCATAGTGTGTTTATTGTTAGTGTATCTCTCTCTGTAGCTTACTGAAAAAGTAAAAATTGAACAGCAAATTAAAAAGTCTTTCAAAATGGATAAATATGTAATTGATATTTATATATAATATGTGGGATGTTTCAACTGACTACAGAATATACATCCTTCCCAAGTGTACCTAGAATGTTTGCCTACATTTATTCTGGGCCATTGAAAATGCTTAAATAAATCTCAAATGATGGAATTATGCAGCATACGTGCCCTGGCTACAGTGGAATTAAGTCAGGAATCATTAATTAAAAAAAATAACTTAAAAATCCAGAAAGGTGTGGAATTTAATTAATGCACTCCTCACAAAGAAATCTCAATGGAAATTAGAAAACATTTTATCTCAATGATTACAAAATACTATAAATTAAATTGTGAGATGAGGTTTAGACTAAAACTGATGGCCTTAACTGCAAATATTATGAAAGACAGGAGGCTAAATATAAGTGATTCATTCAGGTATCCCTCTCAAGAATTGGAAAAAGAACAACAATATAAGTGAAAGAAAAAAACCCCAATGGTGCAATAGTTAATTACATAGGAAACAGGCATGCCAATCAATAAGACAAAAGTATAAGAGGGATAAGAGGATATTTTGACAAAGTTCCTGCTAATAATTTTAAAAATTTAAATGAACAAAAAAATATTTGAAAAACACAACCAATAAAAACCGTACTCAAGAAATAAGAGAAAATTAAAATACTCCTGTCTATAAAATTTAATAAATCCACAATTTAAATGTTTCAACAAATAAAATTCCAGTCTAACAGGCCTTCGAATTTGAATCCTCTTAAACACGTTTAAGAAAGATATGGCTGGAATCTTATACATTCTGTCCCAGAGAGCAGAAAACAGAGTCAAAACACTCCCGAACTCATTCTATGAGGCCAGCATAACCTTGATACCAAAGCCTGTCAAGGACAAACAAGAAAAGAAAATTAAAAGCCACTCTCTCTCATGAATATAAATGCAAAATGCTCTAAACAAAATATTTGCATACATGGGTGAAGGGATTGGACTCAGCCTCAGAATGAGAATGCTCCCCCTGGCTGAAATGTACATGTGCTCTGAAAGCCTGGTGGTTCTCATAACCAGAGAAAACCTGCAAGAGCTGGGGCTCACAGTTTGCCTGATACCTTTGCGTATGTATCCTGAAGATCTTTCCCAGCGGGAATAGAGGATAGATCTAAAGGGCAGGAATAATTAGTGGTGGAAACACCCCCTTATCACCCCCACCCCCATAAAAAGAAATATTTTTGTCTCATTTGCTTATCTGTAGACAGTTAAAACTAAAGATACGCTGTTGGGTACGGAACACTTCCTGTGTGACACTAACATCTACTCCACCCACCTCTTTCTCCAGCCAGGGGTACAGCTACCAAGTACAGCTTCCCACATGTGTAATAGTTCTTAGCTTGGGATATACCACTGACGTCGAGCTTCCCACCTCATGGCTCCCCTGATGCTGAGGGAGAGTCTACCACTGGGGATCCACTGAACATCATTCTGGAGGGAGGATAGGGGAGTACTGCTTCCCTATGAGGCTGACCATGACCAAGAGGATGAGAATTCATAGATCAAGACCCCCTTGGTCGTCAGGATGGGAAGTTCTGAGATGCAACTCACAAGGTAACCAAGAAAGTGTGTGTGTGGGACTAGACACCAGTGACCAGTAGTTTTGTCCATACCAAAAGCAAAATTTTGATTTGCCTTTCTTCCTTTTTATTTATTTTTTTTCCTAAGAGATGGATATTGGAAGACAATTAAAAATATCTGCCACCATCTTATTTGGGAGACACAGAGAGACAGAGAGACTGTCCAACAGTGTCTCACTCTACCTTGCAATCCCAGCCTCAGCCAGTCAGCATCACAGGCCACACCTGTATGCTGGGCCTGCAAGGAGACCTTGAGATGGGAACCTTCCCAAACGGTCTCAGCATCGAGCAGCATTGCATCACCCTGTGCCCCCGTGGCTGGCTTGTCCCTTCTTCTTATAGCTTACCCGCATGCATTCTACACCTGCTCTGTGACATATTTTCTTTCATGAAGCACTTCAACTTCTGCCTCAAAGTCATGCTTCTTATCGCCCAATGAGTGGGAACAAAATACTTACTGATCCCTGTTCAGAAGAATACTCAATAATTTATGTGGATGTTTTCCCCTTCAAGGAAGTGGAGCTTAATCCTACCTCTGAAGTGTGAGCAACTTCCTTCCAAATACCAGCTTATGAGAACACTACAGTGGAATAATCTGACAAATGCCACCTTATCCAGGTGGTCAAAGTTAACATCATTAATGAAATTGTATGGGTGTATGGACCCTTGACTTGACGTGATAGAACTGGCCTTTCATTTCTGTGGTCTTCCTCTATAAACCCTCTGTGAAAAACATCAGCCATGCCTGAAGTGAAGAACTTTCTGCATAGCACCTGACCAGTCATCCTGAAAACTGGCAAGGTTGTCAAAAAACAAGGAAAGTCTGAAAGCTGTCAGAGCCATGAGGAGTCTAAAGACTAAAGGTAACATGATTACCTTGATGAGATCCTGGAACAGAGAGAGGACTTTGGATGAAACCTGAAGATGTCCAGAAAAAGTATGGACTTCAGTTAATAATAACAACGTATCATCGTCGATTCCTTCATTCGTAGGGATAAGTACACCAAACCACACTTTGGACATTAATAATAGATGAAACTGAGTGTAAGTCATACGGAAACTCTCTGTAATGTTCTTACAAAATTTCTGTGAATCTGGAACTATTTTCAAATAAAAATTTTATAAAAATATGTATAAGTACTTTCACTTTATCTATAGGGATACAAAGTGAACTCATGGTGAAAGAGTGAATGTGTGTGTAATTATTGATAAACACGGTAAAAGTACACTTGAGACATCAAGTAAATAAAATACAATGCAAAAATTAATACAAACTTAATGTCATTTTCTAGACAGTGTGATTCAGTAAAAGAATTTCCTTTTCTCTCTTATTCTCCCAATTAGATTTTAAGTGTATAATGCCATTGAAAGAGGAGATTTTTTCTGGTCATAGTAATTCTTTCTTTTCTTTTCTTTTCTTTTCTTTTCTTTTCTTTTCTTTTCTTTTCTTTTCTTTTCTTTTCTTTCTTTCTTTCTTTCTTTCTTTCTTTCTTTCTTTCTTTCTTTCTTTCTTTCTTTCTTTCTTTCTTTCTTTCTTTCTTTCTTTCTTTCTTTCTTTCATTTTTTAGAAGTTTTTGCTATAGGGTACAGGCGCTCGCCAGAAAGACAGAGAGAGACAGAGAGACTGAAAGTGAGAAATCACCCCCCACCCAGGGAGTATAGCCACGGCGCAGTCCCTTCTCCTCCATTCTCCTCTCGGGATCTTGGACACGCAAACACACGTGCCTGGTTTGAATTTAAGCCACCAGGTCCAGGACTCGAACAGCGGTCTACTATATGGGAATCCAGCGACATAGCCATTATGCCAACTGCTGATCCTTGTTTGTAACTTCTTTACTTATAGTTTTATAACTTAAAATCTGTTCCTATTTATTATTTTACTTGATTCTGAACTGCAACCCTTTTGAAGGTTCATGTAATTCCTTGAGAAAAGGTAGAGAAAAATTTTATGATTTTTTTATAAGGGCTTCCCTTTGTTTCTTTTCAAGTAGGGCTTTCTTATCAAACATTTTTCTCCCAGGGTAGCAATTTAATTATTAGCTTTCAGTGTCTAATGATTTAAGTGGAAAGCTAGCCTAAAATCACATTTAAGTGATTCAAGGATTATTATTTTCTGCTACCTTTTTCTTTGATCCCTTTGTAAGTAGTTGACATATAATTCCTATTAACAATATAAAATAAAAGGGATGTATATAAAATTGATTACATAATTAGTCATATAAAATATAGCCTATTTAATAGATGACATACAAATATCTGTCTATATTAAGATGGAAAGTAAGGTCAGAGGCTCTTTGCCAAAAGAGAATGTTGGTAATGGGTTTTTCCAGAGCCTCATCATTGACCTTGGCTTTGTACCTGTCCTCCTCAAATATGCTGGTCTTTGGCCAGGGCCTCAGGAGATTCCTGTGCAGACACTTCCTACTTCAGTGCTGAAGGAGATGCAATGTCTAATGATCTCCTTTCTTGAATTTTCAACTCCCGGCTGTCATTTTCCAACTCCCTAAAGAGATGTTTTGTCTACACACAAAAAAGCTCAGCTTATCAACTTTGTGTTAAAGACTTCACCTCTAAATCAGTTTCTTATAATTATTTTCCTATTTTGATTCCTGGTGATTTTCTTAATCACTCTGCCTTCAAATTCCTAGAATCACCTTTTATCTCTCTCTTGATTCCTCCTTCTGAAAATGATGATAAATTCTTTGTGTCTATGGCTTGCGTTCTCACTCTCTAAAATGATTTTTGTTTACCTTGCTCCTACCCTAACGGAGTTTTTCGATATCTAAACCAGGGTATTATAGTAGAACCATAACTGGCCATACAGTTTTGAGGATTTTCCTCAATAAAAATAAATTTGAAGAATTCTAGTACCTTTATTGTGTTCTTGTTTAAAGACTTTTAAACTCATCTCATTGCCTATATTGGTATTTATAAATGGGCTTTCCAGGGACCAGCAGTTAGCGTAATGGCTATGTTGCTGGACTCCCATGTAGTTGACCGCAGTTCGAGTCCCAGGCCCAATGGCTTAAACTCACGGACCTGGTGGTTTAAACTCACGCTGGGCGCGTGTGCATGCGTGCCCAAGATCCCGAGAGGACAATGGAGGAGAAGGGATTGCGGTGTGGCCATGCCCTCTGGGGGTGGTGGTGGTGCTTTCTTGCTTTCTATCTCTCTGTCTCTATCTGTCTGTCTGGCGAGCGCACGTGCCCTATAGCAAAAACCTCTCCAAAAAAGAAAATAAAGCAAAAAAAAAAAAATGGGCTTTCCAAAATTCAACTTGTACTTTGCAGTGGTTGAGAAGATAAATCGATAGTTTCAAGGAAAAGGAAATAAAAAATGTTCATAACTTTTCACAAGTTAAACTGCAAGAGAATTTAAGAATTGGTTACCATTCACTAGCAGAGGAGCTGCTCTTTAGCTAACTCATCTTTGCTTATTTTGCACATTATTACTTTTATTTATTAAGTTTGCATGGCATTAATTTTATGATTAGTACAAATACATGAGGAGCTCATTGTTGGAGGAGGGTGTATGAATTAGAAATGGAAGAAATAAAAATTCATAGCAGTGTTACAAATATAGAGTGACCACAAGTTTTTGGAAATAAAAGTAAAACATACATGGACAGGGCTATGTAAATATTTGAATGTGATGATTTTGGAATAAGCATTTAAATAAGAAAAGTACAGATTGATCTGTAAAAATTGGACTTTATTAGATGGGTAGTTAATTCATCTTTATATTTTCTTGAATTGAGATGAAATTCACACAACATAAAATTAACCATTGTAAAATGTACAGGTTGGTGGCATTTAGTACATAACAATGTTATGTGCATTTATCAAGTTCCAAAATATACCTAAAATATAGTTTTTTTTTGTGTGTGTGTGTGTTTGGTTTACTATCTTGATTCTGTTCTCATTGTGCGAGTGTATGTATACTTTAAATGTTTTTCCTTAGTGGTTACTTTGGTAATTATAATAATCTTTTAAACTTAAAATTATCTATATTATACTTACATTACTTAGCCTCAATGATATACAAAACACTCTGCTTTTATATAGATTTGTATTTCCTCTTTTATGTGTGTTTTCATAAATTATGTATTTTTTATAGTGTGTGTCTTAACACAGATTTATAATTCTCATTTTATGCATTTGTTTTAAAAATAATATAGGGGGAACCAGCAGTTAGCGTAATGGCTATGTCGCTGGATTTCCACGTAGTCGACCGCGGTTCGTGTCCCGGACCCAGTGGCTTAGAACTCACGCCAGGCGCGGGTGCGTGCGTGCCCAAGTTTCCGAGAGGAGAATGGAGGAGAAGGGATTGTGGTGTGACCATCCCCTCTGGGGGGCGATTTCTCGCTTTCTGTCTCTATGTCTCTCTCTGCCTGTCTGGTGAGCGCACACGCCCTATAGCGAAAACCTCTCAAAAAAAAAATAATATAGGAAAAAGAGAGGCACTATAAACCCAAAATACAGTAATACTTTCTTTTGTGTTCATCTATGTAAATTACCTTACTGGTGTTCTTTATGTTTTAATATGGCTTTGCGTTGTTGTCTAGTTTCTTTTCCTTTCACCCAAAGGAAACCTGTTAGGCTTTATTGTTGGACAGATTTACTAGTGACAAAGTCTCACAGCTTTGCTAATCTGAGAATGCCATTATTTCTTCTTTATTCTGAAAGGATAGTTTAGTGAGATATAGAATTCTTATGAACAGCAGTTTAAATAAGTCACTCCAGTGCCTTTTGATCACCATGATTTCTTCTGTGAAATCATCTGTCAACCTTATTGAGGCTCCTTTGCACCTGACAAGGCTCCTCTCTTGAGGCTTTTGAGAGTCTTTCTTTGTCCTTGGCTTTTCACAATTTGAGTGTAATATGTCTCAGTGTGGAACTCTATTTATCTTGCTTGATGGTTTTTGAGCTTCTTGGATGTGTTGATCAATGTCTTTTATCAAATTTGAGAAGTTTGGGGTCATTATTTCTTTAAATGTTCTTTCTCTCCCCTGCTCTTTCCTATCTTTCTGAGATTATTGTTCTGCATATGTTGATATGTTGTGGTATCTCCCAGGTTTCTTAGATCCTATTCATTTTTCCCCATTTTTTAACTTCTATGTTCTACTCTCAAGTGGTCCCAGTTAACTATCTTCTCCAGGTGAGTCTTTTCTCTTTTCATTTGATTCATGTCCAAGATGAATCTTTTTTTTTACCCCCACATTTTATTGATTTATAAAATTTCTTAAATAATCTACATTCAACAGCAAGTTCTGCTGATATATATATGAATACATGTCTGACATAAGGCATGAAACTCTGTGTAGAATGAATATACTATAAGGTAGCACCTAGCTGATGCTATATAGTTTGCTACAGTAATTAATTATGTATTTTTTTAATTTCAAGAAAAGCAGATTTAATTTTAATAAATCAAAGAAATGCTAAAGAAATATGCTTAAAACCTAAAGCCAGGAAACAGGTTGGGATTCTGTTCTTATATAACATCAATACTATTCCTTTTTTAAAAAGTGTATTTTCTGGGGGAGAGAGATAGAGAGAGAGAGAGAGAGAGAGAGAGAGAGAGAGAGAGAGAGACCCCTTCCAGCAGGGTCTCAATATTCTCAGCCTTCAGCTAACCCTAGAACACTGGCACACTCATGCATGACTTATTTAAGGAGGTTTCTGGACTTGAACCAAGAACCTTTCTATGTGAGACTACCTCATAGAACATTGAATTTTATTGTTTCACTGACCATGTGCCCTCCACTTCATTTGTTACACCTATATTCCATATAGGTCAGTAACAAAGTGTTTCTTCCATGAAGGACACTTAAGTTACTCTTGTAAGGATAAGCTCTGTTTTAAGACTATGGAAGTTGCAGCTGGGCTAGATTGTGTAACACTGGCCAGGTTGTGTAACACTGCTAAGTGACACAGTGTTAGCCTTGCAAGTTGTTGAAGTGGGCTATTATTAATCCCACAGCCACAAGGTATCTTGTTATAGTACAGTACACTTTCTGTTCCGTAGAACATATCATGTAAATCAATCTATCTTCACATTTACTGATTCTTCTCTCTGCTATAATCTGTTGTTGAAATTCTCTGGTGAACTCACTTTAATTGCTGTTTTGCACTCTGGAATGTCTGTTTAGTTCTTTTTCATAACTTATGCCTCTTTATTGATATTTTTACCTGCTGTGACATCATTCTTCTAGTCTCTTATAGTTTTGTTGGTTTGTTTATGGTTCCATTGCTCTTTGAGCATAATCAAGAAAGTTAATTTTTAAGTTCTTTTCTAGTAAGTCCAATGCCTTTGCTTCCTCAGGACTGTTTCTATTATTCCCTCCTATGAATGTACTATACGTTCTTGCTTCTTTGCGTGCATCATGTTTTTTGATTGTTGAAAACTGGACAATTTGGGGACCAGTGGATGGCATAATGGTTATGTCACTGGACTCTTATGTAGTCCACCACAGTTTGAGTCCTGGACCTGGCTGCTTGAGACTTATGCTAGGTGCATGTGCATGCGTGTCCAGAATCTTAAGAGGAAAAATGGAGGAGATGGGGTTGTGGCATCGCCATCCCCCCTGGGGGGTGACTTATTACTTTCTGTCTCTCTGGCAAGTGCACACACCCTATAGCAAACATCTCTCTAAAAACAAATCAAAACAGAAAATTGGGGAATTTGAATGTTATAATATGGTAATTCTGTAAGTCAGGTTATTTTCCCCACCAAACAAAAATTTTGCATTGTTGCTTGTGTAGATTACATCTATTTTTTTAATGGACTTTTCTACTATTTTATTTATTTATTCCATTACTGAGAAAGACAGAGAGAGAGACAGAGAGAGACAGAGATACAGCAGAGTCCTGATGCTACAATGTATCCCCCAGCCTCTGCCAGCCCAAATCATGGGCACACATGAGCCTGGCATGCTCAGAGAGGTCTGCAGACATGCACAGGCAAACTTCCCACGTGGGTCTGCCTCACATAGTATTACATTTTACTGCTACGCTACTGTCCAGCTCCCTATTTTTTAAAAGACTATTCTTTGTCATGTGTAGTCTCTGAGGTCCATATTCTTTTAGTCTGTGATCAGCTAGTGTTTTAACAGAGGTTTCCTCAAGTACCTGGGGGAAAGAAAAAACAAGATGAAGCAAAACAAATAACCTTTCTAGTCTTTGCATGTTGACTCTGTGGTGGGGCACTTCTTAGCCAGTCAGATATAATAAAACTCACCCTTACCTCCTTTCTTTTCTTCTCTTCTCTTCTCTTCTCTTCTCTTCTCTTCTCTTCTCTCTCTCTCTTTCTTCCTTCCTTCCTTCCTTCCTTCCTTCCTTCCTTCCTTCCTTCCTTCCTTCCTTCCTTCCTTCCTTCCTCCCTTCCCTTCCCTTCCCTTCCCTTCCCTTTCTTTCTTTCTTTCTTTCTTTCTTTCTTTCTTTCTTTCTTTCTTTCTTTCTTTCTTTTTTTTTTTTGGAGAAGTTTTTGCTATAGGGTGCGTGAGTTCACCTGAAAGACAGAGAGAAACAGAGAAACAGAAAGCGAAAAATCACCCCCCAGGGAGTTGGCCATGCTGCAGTCCCTTCTCCTCCATTTTCCTCTCAGGATCTTGGGCACGCACACACATGTGCTCGGTGTGATTTTAGGCTACTGGGTTCGGGACTCGAACCGCAGTCGACTATGTGGGAGTTCAGTGACACAGCCATTATGCCAAATGCTGGTCCCCCTTTCTTTCTTTATTTTAAAGTTGGATTTCTTTTCATGAGCGTGAGAGAGACAGAGGAGACAGAGAGAGGGAGAAGCACTCTCAGCAAAGCCTCATGCCTGGTCCTCCTCCAGCTTTTTCTATTTGGCCAGGATCACTGGCACATGTGTGACATTTACAGGCTGATCTGAGAACTAAACCCTGATACATGTAGCCCCCAGCATCGCCGAGCATTGTGCTTCCTCATCGCCACCACCCCGGCTGAGCCAAAACTTTGTCTTATCTTTTACTTCCTGCTTACAAACATAATCCTCCAAATTACGATCACCTTCAACCCCCCAAAGCATGTCTCTTATGAAAAAATAGAATGTGTCTGCCAGAGCTTTCAATTATTTCTCACACAAAACCCTGGTAACAAATACGATTGAATTTTTTTCTGGAGAAAGCACACAATAGTGCTTTCTAATGTGAATGTTAGGATTTTTTCTATAATGAAGAAGAATAGAACTACATGTGCATCAAAGGAAAACATATCTCCCTCTTAATGTTGTGCTTGAGGAAGAAAGTAGAATAAGCTGTTTGCAAAATTCATCTATCAAAAGACACTGTCAAAACTGTATTTTTTAATGACTCTGGATGTGGAGTAAATGTTAGTAGATGCTTACTTTATGCAATGTAAGAAGTACCTTGTTTTCTGAGTTTTAATTATGCTCCTGCCTTTATGAGAGCAGAACACTGATCAACCTTTTGATCTCGTTAGCCTTGATGACCTCTGGGGTTGTCAGAAAGGTCATGACCCATTTCTGCATAGAAAAAAAATATTATGACCTTTCCAACAACCCAATATATTGCTTATATTTTGGATCATTTAATAGACCATGTGACAGATTGGAAAATGCTATGGACCTGGACTTTGGCAGCACTTGATAGACACTAGACACTTTGTTCCCAGAGGAGAGACGACAGTCAATAATGTGTCTCTGTGTTACAGTCTTATCAAATTCAGTCCAGAGGGGTGTGCGGGGTTCCAGTGGGGTGTGTGGGGTGGGATGGGTTCTTTTCGTTGTATCATGTCAAGAGGTCAGTAGAGTCTGCTTTTCTGCATGAACCTGTGCTATCTGATGTTGGAAAGTGTGAGCCTGTAAAGTCCTGCAATGAAGGATGAGATCAAAACATTTTTAATGAGTGTGGCAATACCTGAGAGGCAATTTCTGTGTGGGATGATGTGGAGAGTAGAAATGGGCAATATCTCTCTGCTTGCTCTTCATCTCCCACCAAGTTCAGATAGGTATGAGTCACCCAATGCTTGAGGGAAAATGGATCATCGCAAAGTTTGTGAACAAAGTTCAGTGGACCTCCTTAAGGTGTAAAATAAGAAAGATCTGAGAGGAGGATTAGCAGGCTGAGGACTCCTCTTTTTTCACTGCCCTGCTGAGGGGATAAGAGAAGGATAGTTTGAAAAGGGAGGGAAAGACTGAGCAAGCAAGTGTGTGGAATCTTTTGCCCTGAAGTTCTGTACATAAGCTAAGTCCATAGTAGGGGGCTCTCTGAAACCTTTCCTCACAATTAAATATCTGAATGTGAAAGATGTGCTTAGATTGGGTGCTCGAAAAATGGACCGCCTGCCCTAAGAGAAGTGACCGAATCATCATGTTGTTGGTGTAGGAACTGCCATGCGATGAAGTCCCCACCTCAGCCCCTGATGATATGAGACAACCAAGAGAAATTGTGGACGTGGAGAATGAGTGCAGAAGTGTGAGGCAGTAGTTGTGGGTGAGGTCTTACACTTGGAATGGGTATGAGCCACCAGAATGTTGGGAGCAGGAGCATTTTGACTAATCTGCAATGGATCAATACAGAGCAGACTGGAAGCTGCTTGGCCACTGGGATCACTCACTGCCCAGACAGAACCCCTAAAAGTGAGACCCCTCTCCACCTCTCCACTGCCCCCAGGACTAACTCCAGGGCTGATTTGAAGGGAGACAAATGTCTGCAGGCATGCTGAAGCTGAAGGTGACATAAATATAATCCCGAATTGATTGAATAGTCTATGAACTGGACTGAGTTCCTCTGAAATGATTAGATTGATTTTCTACCTAAGACAGAATAGGAGCTCAAGGTAGAAAATTGGACTGAGTTAGAAAAAAATTGCATTTTTCACACTTGAGGCTGTAACTGAGAAATTCATAACTGCAATATGATTCTAACTGCTTTGCTTAAGTAGCTTATCTCAGAGATATAGTCAATAACCTGCTGGCTCGTGAGAGCCCACTGCGAGCATCTCTTCTCGACTCAGCATTATCAATTCAGTAGCTTGAATTCTGCCATGGAGGGAGCATTTACACCACAGGGATTGACAGATGCTATAAAGCAGGACTTTTCCTCCAGAGAACAAGTTATTAAACACTTACCAGAACACCACTGACCTGAACTTATCACTCAGGAGTCAAAACATAATGATGTTTGGGAAAATATATTAGGATTTCTTTTAAAATTTAGACTATGTTGTAAAAGAACTGAACCCAAAGAGTTTGAGGTTGATATGTTCCCAGTGCTTGCTTATTTTTTGCTTAAAAAAAAAGAGCCTATAAATATGTATTATGTACATTTTCTGTGACTATAATACACATCCAAGTTCTTTAGCATAGCTTAAATAACTTGCATCCAGACTCAACAAAGCAAGTAAATGCAGTAAGAATATTTATCCCAACTTTTTAAAAAAATTCAAACTTCCAGATTTTGAGCTGATAAGGCTAGTTGATTTAACATTTTATTTTATCCTAAAATTAGAGCATTTCTTAACTCAATACCAATCTTTTTTAAAAGTTTTATTTATTTATTCCTTGAGAAGAGAGAGGGAGAGATACAGATACAGCACACCAGGCGGGGTCTGCATGCCGTAATGCACCCATGGCCTTGGCAAGCACAGATCAGGGCACAGGCATGTGAATCTGCTTCATGGAGTGCCATGCTCTCTCTCTGCACCATTGTCCAGCCCCTCAGCGTTGATCTTTGACATCTTTCAGATGTCCCTAAATCTCTGAAAGAACCACTGACACTTCTGAGAAATAGTGACCCATAAATATGAGTTCAAATTTTTTATTTCATAAGTAGCAAGAATGAGAAGTTAAACCAACCTGCTGTGGAAGCCACCCACATGATCAAACTAGCCACCATCACACTGAATATACCTTGGCAAAAGACTGCAAATATTATTTTCTTATCAAACAATATGAAATAATCACAAATATTACTGACAACTTTAAAAATACTATTTATTCTAGACATTTAAAATTGGAAAGGTCTCTCTTTTTTATTAATGCAATCTAAACTTGGGGGATATGTGTGTGTTCCAGACACACACTCAGGGGTTCTCAGAAGTGAAAAGTTTGAGTTCCCTTAGCTTTGAATGAAAATCTTCCTGTGATCTGGCTCCATTCTCCTTTCTTGCTTTAATGACCACTGCCCTTCCCATGCCCCCTTTTCTCTTGGCCCCATGGCTTCATGTCTAAAATGGAGGAATTAATAGTTTCTGTCACACAGGCCTGTTGTGAGAGTAAATGAGTTGGGATAACGAGGCACTTAGTACATCCTAGGATGTAGAGGTAGTTTCTATTTATAGCTAGTGGATTCAGTCATTCTCTGCATTTGTTTTGATTATGTGTATGTTATGCATATATTAATCATATTTTGGTCAGGATTACTTCTTTTTTTTTTTTTAATTACCAGAAAGAAGGAAAGACTTGCTTTAATGACCACTGCCCTTCCCATGCCCCCTTTTCTCCCTTCAGTCCAATTAGTGCCATCCTGAAAAATGTGCCTTGTACTGTTTTCCCTTCAAATCATTCCTCTGCTTGAAAGACTCCAACCATTCACTCTTGACATTCAGAATCCCACTGAAGAGCTCAGTGAGATGCTTCTGCCTCCCTAATCACTCGGTCAGTTGTGCTCTTTGTCTCCTAAACTTCTCAAGGGCGTGTTCTGTTTTGTCCTCTGTGTAACACATCTCTCTTGCTGATGGGCCGTCTTATTCTTCCACAAGACGTGAACCCCCTGAAGATGGAAGCCACAGCATACGTGGTAAAACTTAGCAGATAAGAATGAAACGGGCTCTGGAGTCTGACTGCATTCGGGATTGGCCTGGTTTTAGCGAGAACTCCGTAACCTTTCACAGATGACTTTCTATGTCTTGGCCCCATGGCTTCATGTCTAAAATGGAGGAATTAATAGTTTCTGTCACACAGGCCTGTTGTGAGAGTAAATGAGTTGGGATAACGAGGCACTTAGTACATCCTAGGATGTAGAGGTAGTTTCTATTTATAGCTAGTGGATTCAGTCATTCTCTGCATTTGTTTTGATTATGTGTATGTTATGCATATATTAATCATATTTTGGTAGGATTACTTCTTTTTTTTTTTTTTAATTACCAGAAAGAAGGAAAGAGCTCCCCCCTCCCAGGGGGCATGTGGTCACACTGCAATCCCTTCTCCATTGTGATTTTGAGCACACACACACACACACACACACACACACACACCTGGCATGATTTTCAAGCCACTGGGACTGAGATTTGAACTGCAGTTGGCTATGTATGATCCAGCTCCCTTAACAACTAGGCAATGAAGCTGGTGCAGGGTTCCCCCCCCACCCCTTTTAAAAATATTTATCAACTAGACTAGCTTAAATTTTTTTTAATAATTATTTTATTGAGTTTTCTTTATTGATTTATTTTTTATTTGACCGTAGAGGGACAGAGCAAGAATAAGAGAGAGAGAGAGAGAGAAAGTAAGCTGTCAGGTCGGAACTTGAACTGTGGTCAGCCATGTGGGAGTCCATTGCCCTTAACCACTGAACCACCTGCTGGTCCCATAGCTTACATTTTTTAAAGCTTACATATTTATTTCATGAGTGAGAGAGACACAGAGACAGAGACACAGTATCCCTGATGGGATCTCACCACCACGATCCACCTCCAGCTTTAGCCGGTCCAGATCATGGGCACACGTGGGCCTGGTCTACTCCGGCGGTCTCTGGATGTGGACTGGAAACCTTCCCGTGTGGATCTGCCTCACTGAGCCTTGTGCTGTGCCAGTGTCTAGCCCCCTGGTTCGGGTTTATTGGGTATAAATTGGGGGGTAGCAATGATGGAGATTAGAATGATATTGACATTCCTTGGACACAGAAGGTTTCTTTGTTTGAAATCCTTGTGTGTGGTCTAGTCCTGGAAACTTTAATCAGACTTTATAATTAGGGAGATAAATTCTATATTCCTTATGTAAGGGGTGACATTTAGGACATTTTTTTAAAAAGTAGTCTTTCATAATCAGTTATTATCTTGTGCTGCCCAGAGGTCACTGAATTTCTATAATTTTTATTAAGAGTTATACATGCCCTAAATATCATAGTCACTCTCCATTCAAGATGTAACACCTCACTTCTTTCTTCTTCCTATTTTAAAAAAGTATGAAGATATTTGAAAATACTATTTATTTGTTCAAAATTATAAGCTCTAACGACTGCAATCTATACAGAAGTCACATTCATTTACATTTTAAGATATTTAATTATGTTAAGATACTTTATTACGTTGATGTTCAGGAAATGTTCACTCATTAATTAGAATTCAAAACATGTTTCAGAATCTCCATAAAGGATTGATGGGAATTAATCAAAAATATTTCTTAGAAAAGAAATGACAAAAAGATAGTTTAAGATCCTTTGAAGTGTCGGCTTTGCTCATTACGCAGGTCTGTAATTTTACTTTGTTTCCAGGAAGGCAAAGCCCTTTGACCTTCTGAAGTCATCTTAGAATCTATCTAATTTATTTCAATTGTTCTGAGTTCAGCCATGTTGGAACAATAACAGTTTGACTAATGACAAGCCTCACTTCAGTGTTTGACCAGTTCACAAAGTTTTAGTTAAAGTCAAATATGACAATGGTATTCTATTGTGCGATCTGATTCTAATCATTAATTGACAAGGATTAAAACATTCTGTTCTTTCATATTACAAAGTTCTTACATGTAGCAAGCTTGATTATGGCAGAGGTGGTACTGGGGTTGTTGACTGAGTGGTAGGGGAAGAGTCCTGGTTGAGTGAGAGGCATAGGGGAATGTATTAATGCAAATGAAACTATGAAGCATAAGATGAAGTTTCCTAGAAAAATGATGTTTTCTGAATCTTCAATGTCAAAATGGAGTTGAGTTAAATCCTGTACCAAAAGGGATACCTTCTGTTGTTAGGAGAGAGATTACCCAACCTACGTTAACTCTGGAAACAGTGTCAAGAGCAGATTGGTTACTCCAGCAGCACATGCTAAAACTTCCTGTGGGGGCTAGGCTGAGTCATGGTGGTTAAGGAGAGCTGGGTTCTACATGGCTACTGTTCAGTTCATGTCCTGGTCCTGGAGGCTTAGAAAAACACATTGGGTGATCAATACAATGTGAGTAGGAAAGGAATGGAAGACAATTGTAGACACCAGAGATAGTGTGAGAAGAAGGTGGGAAAAGACAGAGGGTCAGAAAGGGGTAAAAATAATTCTAGGAACTAGAAATGGAAATTTTTTTATAATAATATGCATGATTAAGTCACTATGCAGTGTATTCTGGATGGGAAATCACATTTTGTATGCTGTGATGATGCTTAGGCTGGATGGAAAATCTCATTTTGTATGCTATAATGATGTACAGTGAATGAATGTTAATAAATAAATTTAAATAAAAAAAAAAAGAAAAACACATTGGGTACATGTCAAAATCCAGAAGGGAGAAATGGAGAAGAGATTGTGACATGGCCATTCTCTATGGGGGATGATGGCTCTTCTTATTCTGTCTCTCTGGTGAGTACATGTGCCCTCTAGCAAATTAAAATAATAATAAAAAAAAACATCTAGGAAGGATGAGACATCAAGCAGGAACACAATTTCCTTTCTTCTCCAAAACCTGCAATTTCTCCAGAACCCCACAGGATATACTTTTTTTACTCTCATCATCCCAGGACCAGCAAGTGGTGTAGTGGTTAAGGCTCTGGACTCCCTCATGGCTGTCTGCGGTTTGAGTCTCAGATCTAGCAACTTGTAACTCACACCAGGTGCATGTACATATGTGCCCAAAATTCCAAGAGGAGAAGGGATTGGCCATTTCCTTTGGGGGGTGATTTCTTGCTTTCCTTCTCACTGTCTCTCTCTGTCTTGCTGGTGTATAGATACACCCTATGGTAAAAATCTTAAAAAAAAAAAAAGGGAGGCAAGAAAACTACTATTGAAACAAACAAAAAAGAAATAAAAATCTAATTATATACATAAATAAATTCTGTCATCTGATTGTTTGAAAAAAAAAAAAAACGAAACAGAGTTTCTCCTTTGTTTCAAAGTAAATCATTCCACAATATTCTAACTCTTTGTACTTCCTCAGGTTCCTTGTTGCTTCAATTTGATTTTTTTCTTTTCTTTTCCATTTTTTAAATTTACATTCATTCACTGTACATCATTATAGCATATAAAATGAGATTTTTCCATTCAGAATACACTGTATATTGGCTCAATCAAGCACATCAACATGTGTGTTATTGTCAACAAATAATTTTCCATTTCTTGTTTCCTGTATATTTTGCCTTTTTAAAGTTTCCTTCTATTAATGACTCTTTACTCATGGTACCATCATCCAAAAAGTTTTCCAAACTATCTTGTTCTTGACTTTGCCCTCTCTCCTCCCAACATCTCAAAACACTTCCGGCATCTACACAAATCTAGTACTTACATGTTAGCCGTGGGTCTAGTACCCACATGTTACCCACAGATCCCCACGAGCTGCCACTTCCACCTCAGCTTTCTCAAATGGTTCTGTGTCTTGTCTTTCACTCATTCACTCCCTATGTATTAACCAGGAGTTTCCTATGTGTCAAGACCTCTTCTAGCATGCAAATGCCATGAAAGCAGAGACTTCTTGGGCTTTGTTCACTTTCATGGTGTTTGCACGCTAGTAAAATATCACTCTTGTGCAAGCCTCCAAACATCTGATCCCAATGAACACAACATCTGCAGAATGACTTTCTTTTTGCTGTAATTTGACCGAAGGTATCTTTCTACCCTGCCGATCAGCCATACACCCTCTTCTCAGTACACTCCAGTGGTCCTACTTTTCCCTCTTCCAGCATTTGGTGTACCTTTTATGGCCCTTATGGTTGGCTACTGCTCACCATTTCAATCCCATCTCTCCCCATGCCGGCCACTTCTTACCATATACCCTATGCTCCAACTATTTTAGATGATTTGAAGTTCCCAAGCATGCTACCATCACCATCACTTCTAGAGTTTGCCTCTGCTCTCTTTTGGGAGAGCCATTATTCATCTCTCTCTCCCAGGTGATGCCTGTTACTCGTTCAGAAATCAGTGTGGATGCTGGCTATCCCTGGAAGTCTTGTGCATCATGTGCCTCTTCTGGGTACTAATGTATGCATACCATTTCATTTGTTATGAATTCATTTTTTTTCCCAATGAATACTAGATCTTTTATTTCAAGATGGTGTCCTATTGAAATTTATACCACCAGTGAAAAACCAATAAATACAAAACATATTTTTTCAATTGCTAGAGGGTGCCTGTGGTCACCAGAGAGACAGAAAGAGAGGTAGAGGAGGAGAAAGCATCCCCCAAAGGGGCGTGGCCATGTCACAGTCTCTTTCCCTTCTCTTCATCTCCTAGAACCCTAGGGACATGGCTGGAATGCCTTCCAAACTGTTGGTGCTGGGATGTGAACCACAATTGGGTATCTGGGATCCATTGTTCTATACATAATACTTAACCACTGCACTACAGAGTTGGCTCATAGAACACATATTTTTTAACTGAGTGGTTGAAATAGTAAGGGCTCAAACTAAGGTAGGGGTAAAGAAAATAATTATGAATTATGTTAAGATACAATGAAAAATCACTTTAGAGGTAATATTGAGGTAATATTGAGCAGATCAGGAAGGGAATCAAGGGGGAAAAGAAAGAAGCAAAACAAAATTGCTAAATTTTCCATTGATGATAATGTGTATGATAATATCTTTAGATGGACTAATCTACAGTATATTCAGGCTGGGAAAATTCATTTTTTTAAAGATGTAATGCTATACAGGGATTGACTGTATAAAAAATGAAAAAAAATTTTAAAAAGAAAGGAAATAATCAGAAATGATTTTAGGATTTTGTTTTATTTATTTATTTATTTATTTATTTATTTTTGGTCTGGATGAATGGAAGGTTGGAATATTGTGCCCATTTGGTTTTGACTGAAAATAAAAGTACTCAATTTTAAAATGTTGAGATGTCTATAGGGCAGCCTTGAAAAAAAATATATGTATATACATATATATCTATATAGACATATATATATATACACACACACACACATATATATATAACATAACTCAGGATTTAGGATATGCATTTCAAAGGAAAATCTGAGCTAGAAAAAAAGATTTAGGTTTCATCATCCAAAAAACATCACTGTAGCCAGCAGTATGAGAAATGTAGCTCATTGAGAATGTATAAAAAGAGAGGAAGGTTATATTAGCTTTTTAGGCAAAGTAAAGAAAAGCTCTGTGAAGAATGCTGACAAGGTTTGTCAAAGAAGTTGGGAAAATAAATCAAGGAGTTACAGTGTTGTACAGAGACAAAGAAGGAAGAGTTTGCCTTCCGTGACAGAATTTTGGTCAAGCCTTCTGATCCAGACGTATTTCCTGATTTATTTTCCCCAGTCAATTATTGACCTAGATGAATATTTTAAAGATACAGTATGTTAGCATAAGAAAAGTGAAAAGGTTTTGTTCTTTTGTTTGAAAGCATCATCCCTCAAGAATCAGGCAAATCACAAGTTCATTACTGAAACTCTACTATCTGGGAATTCCCTTTAAATATAATGCCCCATACTGTCACAGTCTTCTTTTATTTTTATATAAAGGAGCATGAAATGTTAGAAAGATTGCATCCAGTCTTGCCTGTAATTTTGCAAAGATGATAGATTTAAAAATTTCACCAAGGGCAATTATGCAACACAATATTCTTCTCAGTTATGCATCTGTTGAAGGAAAAATTGGTGCTGTTAAATGAAAATATAAAGTTCTTGACATTTATGGTCAACTATTGAGCTTGGCTTACTATGAGAATATTACTCTCATATTTCGTAAAAGTATAAATTGTCAATTTCTTAAATTAAAGCAAAATTCTGAACTCTGAATGTACATTCCAAACAATAACAGACTGACCTTTATTTTTGTATTCTTAAGTAACTGCAGACTCCAAATTTTCAGAAAACAGATATAATAAAAGCAACAACTACAACATAATAATCCATGGTGGTAATCGATTCTTCAGTTTATCAAAAGTAGCTGCTTTTTACAATTATTGCAGCTCTCATCACGAACATGCTTTGAGCTGCTTCTGTTAGGATGGTATTTTTCACTTGCCGCATTCTCCTCCGTGGTAACAGAGTGTGTGGAAAAACACACGGGGGTGTGGATGAGATTCATCGTATTGCCAGAAGCAATTTGAAATTGGCTAGGCAGAAGCATGACCTATTTTTTTTTTTTTGGTCCATCTTTTCTGATCCAGAAAATGTTTGCATTAACTCTCATTCTCAGCTGGAAGCTCTACTTTATTATGACTCAGTGGATCAATATACCCTGGGAACCGTGAACTGTGATAGGTAGCCTGACAGTCGTATGAAAGGCCTCATTGGTTTGAGTGGGAAGGAGGTTGCTTTGTGAGACTTTTCTTTTTATCAAAAAGGACAAGTTAGGACTTTCCACTGTGCATTTCAAATAGAAATAAGATGGAGATAAACAGAGTAAAATGATGGTTTTATTTTACTTTTTCTTCTTCTGTTTACACTTTTTCATCTTTCACATATTGACAAACTGGATCAGGCGTCCTCACAACACTGGTGGATCTTCCTACATTTTTTTTTTTTGAGAGGTTTTTGCTATAGGGTGTGTGCGCTCGCCAGACAGAGAGAGAGCAGAGAGACAGAAAGCGAGATATCACCCCCCAGAGGGGATGGCCACGCTGCAATCCCTTCTCCTCCGTTCTTCTCTCGGGATCTTGGGCACGCACGCACACACGCCTGTCGTGAGTTTTAAGCCACCGGGTCTAGGACGCAAACTGCGGTCGACTACATGGGAGCCCAGCGACATAGCCATTACGCTAAGTGCTGGTCCCAACACTAGTGGATCTTTATCTTGGCAAAACCAGTATGTATTTGCCTACTTTTTTTTATGACAGAATAATCAGTGGCATATCATTTGGAAAGGGTTTATTGCTCAGGTTAGGAGATACGTTGACAAGTATAATTATAAGTTTATTACTAGAGGTTAAAGTCAGGTTAATAAATGAAGAAAATCATCTAGATTAGAAAAATCACCTGCCGGGGTTTTGTTACTTTTTGCTTCTATTTGTAGTCTTCACTATTTCATCACAGTGTCATGTTAAAAAAATCAAAATATGTCAACGCTTAATTTGTTTCATCTAATGAGGTAAAGAAATAATTGAAAACATGTAATAGTTCAAGATAATTTAAAAAATCTGCATGTGTGTCAATGCTGAGTAAAATGAATGGTCCTATGTCATCATTTTAAGATAAACTTCAATAGCAATTTCCCCCTCTATCTTTCATTAGATCATAACTCTCGTGTGTTACTCTCACTTGCTCATAGGCCAGGAGCCAGATGGAGCTGGCTGGGGTGCACGGATATGAGAGGGAGCAATTCATTGTGCAGCAAAAGGGTCTGCAATGGCAAACACTTCCAATATTGAATGTGTGCACAGGGGAGCCTTGTACCTGCTGCCTTCCAACTCCAAACTCCATTTGCATGTCACTCTACCATGCCGCTGTGGAACCTATCTGCTAAAAGCAGTGGAATATATATACCCTGTGTACTAAAACCCATTGTGATGCCCAGTGAATGCTGAGCGATTCTGCTTTAACTGTGAACAAGAGTCTATCAATGTTCTGCTATGTATGTGGCAAATATGTTTTGAATCAGATAGATGTATTTATTTAGGTTGACCACCTATATGTACGTGTAGATAGCATTCTTCTTAACAATGCATACATAGTTTTACAAAATCATAATGTAGAAGAGGCATAATAATAACTTTTGAGATATGAAGTGCCCTCCCCTTAAGTTGCTATACTCACAGGGTCCGTATGGATATCTCATAGCACTACCACAGTATGTTAGTCATTCAGATCTGAAATATTGGATGATATAAATTCCTTGGACCAGTTTCAAACCCTTGTGTCTGACAGATTAGTAAGTAAGGGATAACATGAAAACGCTGTGTATCTTTAGGTACTGTCAAAGATTAAGTAGCTATGAGTTTTGTTTTAAGGTAGGCAAGATCCTATTTGCTATTCTGTCTGGAAACTATTTTCAATGTGTGACCATCTATCCGATCATTCCAAAGTCCCTAGCCTCTGATGGCTAAAGCACCTGCTCTTTGTTGTGCCAGTCACCTCTAGGTGAATGCTCCATTTTTCTGCTTTCCTGGCCTTTCTTCTACTCTTTACCAAAATGGTGACAGGTAGGTGAGGAACTCAGATGATGCCATAGCAGGACTGGGTTGGGGCTCCCCTCACGTACGTGAGTGGTTATGTCACTGACCACCACAAAATTGTTGACTGGGTCCCTGTATTCCAGGTCGGTGATATCTGCTGAGTGTGCTTGGGTTGGTTCTAACTCTGGATGTTTGTTGACATACATGACTGCCAAATTTAGTGGCCTACTATCTCTTTGATTGTTCTCTTGACAAAGGTCCTCACTTTTTTTTTTGCTGGCTAGGCCCCATGATACTTCTTGTTGCTACTCAGATTCCCTGAATCTGGCTGTGACTTTCTCTTGGCTAATGGGCAGAGCAGATGTATGGTCACCTTTCGGTATCCTCACTACCGTGAAGAACCTCTCCACCCAGCTCTGAGCTATGCACTTCTAGGCATTGCCCGTCCCCTTCTTGTCTTGGACTCTGACTGTAGACGGGTTAAGTTGCTGTGAAATATTCATTCAGTAGAACAATAAAAAACACATTGTTCTACTAAAAGCAAAACAAAACAATATTCTCCTGTCAAAGAAAAATTGCATGGGATTGAGTTAAACAGACAAGGAAGACTTTATTCAAGAGTATTGCAAAGGGGAGAATTCAATTCCATTGTATCAATTCCACTGAAATGATCCTGTTGAAGCAGAAGGCCAAACTAGTGGAAATGTACTGGAGGAAGAGTAGGATGAGGCTGGCCTATGCGATCAGATTAAATCGATCAGATCAGGCCACCTGTGTTTGCTAATTGGAGCTTATGGAAGGTAGGCTCCTACACCCCCACAGAGAGGGGAAGATAGGTGCCCCATCTTTCCTATGATTGCTTTTCAAAGGGGTGGCTCCCAGGTCCTTGAGAAAGACTTTCCAGGTTGTAAAACTGGCAAGAGGCTGGAAGAAGATTTACATTTCAGAGAGCTGAGCAAGAATTTACAATCTCAAGTTTTATAAAAGCAAATGCTCTAAGGAAAGGGAGGTCAGGGGCTTGGAGTCAGGAAGAAGCCTAGGTAAGGTTTAGTTAAGGTGAACCTTAAGGCTGTCTCCATCACATGGATCCCTAGTAATTTCTTCCAATGCCTATAAAATAAAGATGACCACAATGAAATAATACTTAAAAAAGAATAAATCATAGCATTAAATAAAGTATGTGTATTTAAGACTGAATTCCACAAATACCTAAGCCCAGAGGTCTGGGCTCTCTGTCATTAGTTGGGAGCATGATGCTATATTAATATGATACAGTACTTTTACACAATTGGAAAACATTAAATGATCTAATCAGTCAAATGCCTGGGATGGGTTTTCCACTGTCTACCTTTTTGATATGCTATCCCTAGGAATGCTTACTTTTCTAACCCTTATGTGGAAATGATGTCTGCTTGGTATAAGAGAGTAACTTCAGTTTGTTGACCCAGAAGTGATATGAGGATATTTGGATCATGACAGCTTATCATCTCAGTCTGACTGGTGAAGATAAGAAAGAGAGAGAGAGAGAGAGAGAGAGAGAGAGAGAGAGAGAGAGACAGGTAGAGAAGCAGAAAAAAAGAAATTAAACCTCTAGGATGTTACCAGTCTGCTCTCTCTGACGCATGATGTCATTTGCTGAAATGAACTGCCTTCCCATAATAGATCTAAATCAAAACTTTTAAGAAAATATTATAATTGTGGCTTACAAAGCAAAACACGGGTAGGTTCTGATTATTATCTGAGATATCATACTGTAAGTTATTTTTTTTTAAACCACAAATTTGAATGAAGTACAATTTGTGTGGAAAAAAATTAAGGCGCAGAATTTAGTGTTTCTGTAACTTTATTCTACCTGTCCAGAGGAAACTTATCATAAAATTTGCAAGTCGAATATACAAATCAAATGCCTGAACAAAGAAAGGATGTAAATATTTATTTTCCATCCACTGAATTATTAAAGATTTCAGAAGTGTTTAATCTAGCAATAGAAGAAGTAGGACTGAAAGTCAGTTTGGCCATTTGCCTTGAGGAAAATTGATTGACAGCAAAGAAAAACCTAAGAAAATTTAGTGAAGTATTATTAATTTGGAGCCATACAGGCAAGATGAAATGAAAAAGCATCTCTTTTTCATTGTATCAAAATGTTCAAAAACAAAGCAATAAAGATATCTAGGAAATGTAGTCTACAAGTCATTAAATGGTGCAACTGTGAGGCATTTGGTGGTTGAGCGCCTACTCTCTGACTGAGAACTCCATTGAAATTTCCATCTTTCACAAAAAAAGTGTCCTTTGGTTTTAGTTTTTTGGCTCTAATACCAGCTCTGCTATTAGTCTGCAGAAATTAAGATAGTCTTATTATACCTGTACGACTATGAATTTATTTCATTCCTTCATGTCATGAACAGTCAATATTTATTTAGCACCTACTGTGTACCAGGCAATGAGTGAGACACGGGATATAGGCCACTGAAGACTTCTGTTCTCAAGGAGCTCATGTTCTAATGAGGCAAGGTAGAAAATAAGCACTAAATAATAATAAATGAGAAAATTATATGCTATGTTAAAAGATGGCAGTTTCTTCCAACAGATGAAAAAGTGGTTCAGGGTAAGACGAATGGGAGCAAAATTGTTGGGTGGGAGGAATTTTAAATAGGGGAGGTCAAGAGATATATGCTTCTATGAGAAGGTAAGATGTGAGCAAAGATTTGACGGCAGCAAAGATGAGAGCATTTCAGGCAGAAAGAATAGCTTAACAAAGCTCCGGAGATGGGAAAATGACTGATGTGCGTTCATTCAAAGAACAGCAAGGAGGCCATTGTTAATGGAGGGGAGAGAGCTGGGAGGAGGACAAGAGAGAGGATAGAGATGAGGTGGGAGTGGTATGGGGGGAGGCAGATGATACAGGACTTTGCAGGGCATATAATAAGGACTTTGTCTTTCTCTGTGTGTGAAATTGAGAGTTATTGCAGTATTTGGAGCTCAGGAGTGATATTTTACACCTGTTGTGTAGCGAATAGAATCTCAGTGGGCAAAGGTAGAAGCAGGGAGACTTATGAGTGACTACAGCAAGAATCAAGGCTAGAATAACGTGGCTTGGACCAGTGAAGTGTCCATGAAGATGGAGAAATAGCAGGATTCTCGAGGGCAGACTGACCTTGACAGCGTTTTCTTGCAGTTTGGTAGTACGGTGGGAGAGAAAGAGGAGTCAAATGTGACTTCCCTATTTTTTTTTTTTTTCCCTGAGAAATGCGAAAGATAGAGTTGGCATCATAAAGGCTGGAGAAGGGTGGAACTAGAGTAGAGCTTGCGAGAAGAGTGAAGTTCAGTTTGGGAAATGCTTGAGATATCAAGATACAATTATGGAAGTCTGGAGTTCAGGGAAAAGGTGGGGGCAGATAGATAAATTAGGAGATTTTCGATGGATAGGTAATATTTAAAACCACAAGGCTAAAAGAGATCACCTAGGGGTGAATGCAGAGAGAAAAGAAGCAGGAGAAAGGATTGAACCCCAGAGCATTTTATCCTTAAAAGATGATATGAGATAAAAGGAAGAAGCAGCAATGGAGGCTGAGAGAGCAACCAAAAAGCGACGAGGAAAGCTAAGAGAACGCTCTTCTGTGGGAGCTAAGTGAGCACAGTGTATCAAGGCACAGAGAGTGATCAAAAGAATCAAATGTCGCAGACAGATCAAGGGCGAGGCAGACTGAAGCCTGGCCATTGGATTTAACAACGTGGAGTTCTTTGATGACTTTGAAAAGAGAAGTTTCAGCTGAGTGGTAGGGAGTGAAAGTCTGATTGCAGTTGGCCTAAGAGAGAATGGAATGAGAAACATGGGGAAGAGTAGCATGAACGTCTTCTTTTCAATATGAAAAAAGCAAAGAAACAGAGTAGCCCTTGAGAGAAGCTCCCCCACACCCTAAAACGGGGAATACATAGCAGCACACTGATGCGACAGCACACTGGTGGGGACAATCCACTGAAGAGAAAAACAAGGAAGGAGCAGGAGAGAGATCACTGAGGCAGTGACCCTGAGTAGGCTCAGCCCCAGAAGGCCTAACTAATAGCTCATGTAACTAGAAAGCACAGCAGATATGACTCAGAGGGCCTGGCCACATCCTCAGAACTTGATCCCAACCCCTGTCTTGGCTTTTCTCTAGATGTTGCTTTCCCTCAGGCAGACTTCCCATAGCCAAAGCTCCTGCAGGTTCGTGTCTGCATCCCACCTCTCACCGTTCACAACGGAGAATCTCTTCTCCAGTCGTCTCAACAGAATCCTGAATTGCACCACTGGCCTGGCTCAGGCTCACCTATCCATCACTGAAACAACCACTATGGCCAGGATTGGCCATGCCACAATTCGAGAGTGGACAAAACAAAAACAAAACAAAACAAAACAAAACCAGCGATAATATATGCAGCATCAACAGAGCAAGAGTCAGATTTTCTTCCAACGCCAAGTACGATGCTGGTAAAAAGTGCAAAGTTGTTAAAAGACTGTCAGTGGTGACCTGGGGACCACACGCACCATTCAATGGAGCCAAACAAATATTGGCATCGTGTTTTTTCCCGTGTCCTTACATTATCGTAATTTAATGTCAAGATCAAAATGATCTAAGCAAACTTAGTCTCTCGGGGATATCTAGATGAAATCACATTTGAAAAAAGTAATTATCTTAGAAGGAAACTTCCCTATGACAGTTTTAATTAAGCCAGTTATTTGGTAGAGATTTAGATGTCCTAATGGTGGTGAGGACGATCATTCAACCACGTTCACTTGTGTTCTGTGTCCTTGAACATCTGTGTCCTTCCACATTTCAGTCTTGAGGAAGAAATGTGACTCCCTCTTCTTGTACAGCTTCTCCCTGAATGAAGCTGACATGTCACCCTCACTGATGACCGCCAAGAATGGGCATCTTGCCATTTTAATATTACTGGGAGATGGAGATGATTCTTTTCTTTATTTTAAAGCTTTGATTAGGAGTATTTTTTCATCATGTTTTCTTTCACTTTCTTAAAATCATAAGGTGTGCCTCTCTGACCAGCAGTAAAAATTGGTGATATCTTTTTTTTTTTTTTTTAGAGATTTTCATTATAGGGCGCGTGAGCTCGCCAGACAGACAGAGAGAGACATAGAGACAGAAAGCAAGAAATCACCCCCCAGGGAGGATGGTCACACCACAATCCCTTCTCCTCCATTCTCCTCTCGGGATCTTGGGCACGCACGCACATGCGCCCGGCGTGAGTTTTAAGTCACCGGGTCCGGGACGCGAACCGTGGTCGACGACGTGGGAGTCCAGCGACATAGCCATTACGCTAACTGCTGGTTCCCAAAATTGGTGATATCTTGTAAGCAGGATATATGATTTTAAACATCATTTAGTCAGGTTATTTACAATGAAATAACACCAAATAAATTATTTGGATATATTCTTGGGATAAAATATGCCACTATGAAGCAATGATAGTTATAATTATTTAAGGAAAAAAGAATGGAAAGGAGGATGATTTTTAAAGTAATATCTTCACACAGATAAAAGTAGTTTTAAAAACAAATGAATTTTTCATATACACTAAAATAATTTGCATAGTATTAGAAATATTAACTTAGCCTCTGTACATTTTTTAAGTTTATTTGTATATGTCCTGACGGGGCCATGCAGTTAACACAAGCTGAGTATGAAAGAACTGCCCCTCAGGCCTAGAGCAAGGACTCGGCTGAGGAGAACTGTTTGCAAGGTCAACAGTTTTACGAGTTCTGGACCTCACCTTCATTGTGTTACTGTACTGGCCTGCACTCAGTTTCTCTGCCATGGGCCTTATTGCCATACCCCGGTACCCCATAAAGGCACCCCCAGCCTTACTATAAC
>NW_006159850.1:11922576-11924978 GCF_000334495.1 Tupaia belangeri chinensis | reverse complement strand
AATGCCTTACCTTTTAGAGCAAAATGTTTCACTTATTTCCCCTCACCCATCCCACTGCTGTAAAACTCCTTCTATAATAAATACGCATGACTTCTGGCCATCAGGGCTGCAGTCTGGAGTTTACTCTGGCTGTAGCCGGCTAAGAACATGCTAAGGGCATGAAGTCTTAGTCTGATTCCTATTCACCCGCATCGCCTCCCTGTGCACCCACCCCGGCTGGGGGTACGGCTCCCGGCAATGTCCTCTATAGTGGTGGGGGGGGGAGAGATCTCCAACAGGGTCTTCACATTGTAATCTACACCCAGCCTCAGTCAGCTTGGATCAAAGACACATGCATGTATGCCCAGAAGGCCCCGTGGTATGGGAGTAGGTCCGGTTACCGCTGTGCCACTGCCTGGCCCCTCTGTAAATATGTTCAAGTTGTATTAGAAAAGAAGATGCATGGAAGCTGAGTGGTGGCGTAGAAGTGGCACAGAAGTGGCACAGCTGGACCCATAAGGGAGGGTCCCTGGTTTGCTTTCGGAGCCCTCTCAGCACACACCAAACACGTGCATGCCTGTGATCTGCCTGGCTGGGGCCGGGCATGGATAATAGTGTGAGGACCCTGCTGTAACTGTCTCCCTCTGTACCACCCATGGAAGGAATAAATGGATGAACTTAAAAAAAAGAATAAGGCTGTGAAAGCACGTTTCATCTCAAAAAAATCATCATTAAGCTTCACATGGTACCTAACATTTCTGGGTAGAGTGCTTAGCATAGGCACTGGATAATTTTTGTTTGCCTTTTTCCCCTTATATTTCATGGCAACATGTACTATAGAAGCAGGTTCTTTAGGAATCTGGTGTTTCAAAGTAGTAGGTAACAGCAAAGAGATGCTATGTCTTATGATCACTTGGTCCCTAAGTTTTTTCAAAGCTTAACTTTGCTGTGATCCTAACTCTGTTTGGAGTCAATCGCAACAACTACTGTAATACGATTTAAGAAGTTCAACTGCTGTATACTCCCATGCTGACTATGATAAATCAATAGGTGCTTAATGTACTTTTAAAATTGAATTCTTATAGCAAGACTATGGCATTTGAAAGTCTTATGAATGGGGAGGATTTTTATTTTCAAATTTGAATTCTCAGACTATAATATGATGAATTAAGAAATGCTTTTATATGGGGCCAGCAGGTGGCAGAGTGGTTAAGGCATTCTACTCCCACTTTTCTGACTGCAGTTCGAGTCTCAGACTTGGTGGCTTGAAACTCACGCTGGGTATGTGTGCATGTGTGTCTAAAATCCTGAAAGGAGAAGGGATCGTGGTGTAGCCATCCCCAGGGGGTTGATTTCTCTGTCTTTCTGTGTCTCTCATGAGTGCATGTGTACTGTAGCAAAAATCTCTCAAAAAAAAAAAGAAAAAAGAAAGGAAAGGAAAACAGGAATACTTCCATCTGACTAGATCTATGACACTTTGTTATTCTGAGTCTCAGTAATAAAGCCAAGGCAGGAGAAAGAGGGCAATGAACCAGGAAAAAAGAAGAGTATGATCTGGGGAAAAAAATGACCTGGCAGGATAAGACTCTTGTTTTTGTTTTGTGGTAAAAGTATTTAACCACAGATGAGATGCAGTTACAAAAAATGATGGTCTTTAGATTCATAGGTATTAGTGTATTATGATGTTGAGTATATTGGCATATTAAAAACACCCTTAAGGAGACCAGCAGTTGGTGTAATGGTTATGTTACTGGACTCCCACGTAGTCGACCACAGTTCAAGTCCCAGACCCTGTGGCTTAAAAATAAATCCAGGTATGTGTGCATATGTGCCCAAAATCCTCAGAGAATGGATGAGAAAGGATTGCAGTGTGGCCATCTCCCCTGGGGAGTGATTTCTCATTTTCTGTCTCTCTGTATCTGTCTTTCCAGTGAGTGCACATGCCCTATAGCAAAAATCGCTCTTAAAAACAAACAAACAAAAAACCTTTAAGGACATGTATTGCTTGACTAGCAACTGAAAAATTTAGTTAATAAAGTAATTTATTCTATTTTCTTTCACAGCAATTCTGAGTTTACAATTTGATAGAATTAGCCAATTTTTTCCCATTAAAAAAGTAAACATGATAATACTATGCTTCCAGCAGGCTAGATGTTCTGTCCGTGGCTATGTGGCTGGTGGAGTCTACTCTCAGTTCTAGTTGCATTTGCGTTCACGTCCCTACCCATCTTCGTAAATTGGCATACCAAAGTTTGCCAAGATCAATCGATCTGTCATCATACGTTTTCCATATTATTATTCAACATTTGTCTTAAAATCAGAACAAGTATAGCACTCCATCACATACTCATACCATGTGCATCTGCAGAGCTGCACAGCTTAAAACCCAGTAGGGATATTTGGATTCCCTGTGGCCAACTCAT
>NW_006159850.1:11913530-11922545 GCF_000334495.1 Tupaia belangeri chinensis | reverse complement strand
ATTGCTTGGTAAAGCCTAGGAGCATCTGAATTTCCATTACTTTATCAGTGTACCTCGTTAATGATATAGCTTCATTTGCATACCAGTAGTACCTTTTCACCACAGGTAAGAAATTGAAATGTTCAAGGTCAATTAACTGTGAATGTTTCCAGTCGGCTAGTGCAGCTGTAACTGTGAGTGAGGCTTGGGAGAGGGAGCCCTCTGTGAGGGGTTCCTCTTTCTCCTGATGAGAATTGATGATCCAATTTTAACTCACTAGAATCACGCTGATTCTTTTTTTTCCTGGCTGTGTTTTTCTCATGTGTTCGCTTCTTAAATACTGGTTTATAAAGGTGTGCCAAAATGCCAGAAAATGCTATGACACTCCAGATTTAAAAAAAAAAAAAAGTATCCTCATTACTGACTTTAGACTGTTAAGATTAACTAGAAAGAGCAAGAAGCAAAACACTCAGCATTTTCTCAGAGCTATAACCTGACTCAGATGAAATTTGAAATGTAGAACTTCCATGTTAAGATGGTGCTTGGATAGGGGCACTTCAGGCACCTTTTCCTAACTTTTGACAAATATTGTAAAGCATGTAGGCCAGCAGATGGCTTAGATATTATGTCACTGGACTCCCACATGGCCAATTGCTATTTGAGGGTTTGACCCAGTGGCTTGAAAATCATGCTGGTCACATGTGCATGCATGCCCAAGATCCTGGGAGGAGACTGTAGCAGAAGGGATCGTGGTGTGGTCATAGCCCCTGAGGGGTGATTTCTCACTTTCCCTCTTGCTGTCTCTGTCTCTCTCTTTCATTCTTACTGGTGAGCGCATGTGCCCTAAGGCAAAAAATAAAATTGTAAGACATTATGAAAATACAAAGAAATATGCAGTTGCCACAGTAAGAAGACTGAGGATACTTGGTTCACACCAGGTCCCATAAAACTTCTAACTTCCCAACTTTTTTTTTTTTTTTTGAGAGGTTTTTGCTATAGGGCGTGTGTGCTCGCCAGAAAGACAGAGAAACAGAAAGCAAGAAATCACCCTCCGGGGGGATGACCACGCCACAATCCCTTCTCCTCCATTCTCCTCTCGGGATCTTGGGCATGCACGCACACATGCCGGGCATGAGTTTAAGCCACCGGGTCCAGAACCTGAACCACGGTCAACTACATGGGAGTCCAGCAACATAGCCATTATGCCAACTGCTGGTCCCTAACTTCCCAACTTTTGTCAAACGCTGAGGTGGGATAGGAATATTAGGACAGGGGAGGGAAACACGTACCATTCACCACCCCCTTCATGTCACACGTCCTTTAACAATGGGAAAAATCTAAGAAATGTGTCATGAGGTGATTTCATCCTCATGTGAACATCAGAGAGTGTGCTTAACACAAACCTAGATAATGAAGCCTGCTACATCCCTAGGCTGTATGGGATCATCTTAAGGGACTCCCCTTGTATATGGGATCCTTCATTGGCCTAAAGGTCAGTACATGGCTTACAACTGTGCTTCTAAATCATGGTCCATTGTTAATATGGGAGAGACTTGACCTTATTGCCTGGTAGCTGAATCCTGAGGTTCTGCAACCCCCATTACGGCCATCTTTCCATATCCACTGGGAACCGTGTTCCCACTTACCTGTCATGACTAAGAGAAGAACCAGCAGACAGCAGAGCGGTTATGTTGGTGAACTCCCACATGGCTGACTGTGGTTCGAGTTTCAAAACCATGTCCTACTTAAGAGCACTGTGCCTTTTGCTGGCTCCATGGGTGAGGAAAAGGAGTTCAGTTTCTCAGGATCTGACTCATCATCTGCAAAATAGTTACTTTGGGAATAAATAACAGCGCCATCAAGAGTGCCTGACACAAAATGCTCACTTAACTGTAGTAGGGAAGTGGAGGATAGATAGTGTGTTTTTTTTGGAGAGTTTTTTTTTTTTTTTCACTATACGGTGCTTACGCTCGCCAGACAGACAGAGAGAGACATAGAGACAGAAAGCGAGAAATCACCCTCCAGGGGGGATGGTCACGCCACAATCCCTTCTCCTCCATTCTCCTCTCAGGATCTTGGGCATGCATGCGCATGTGCCTGGCGTGAGTTTTAAGCCACCGGGTCCAGGACACGAACCACGGTCAACTACGTGGGAGTCCAGCAACATAGCCATTACGCTAACTGCTAGTTCCTGATAGATGGTGTTTATCACATCTGGAGAAATGAAGCAGGGGGGGAGTCATGGCTCAGATGTAAAAACGATGCTACGGAAGCATTTTTCACTGAGGGTCTGAGAACTCCTTGAGCTGTCTGTATCAGGGTCCTATGTAAGGTGTGCTGTGGATCATTCCAGAACAAATTCCATGTACAGGATAGGCTGTGAGAGAGGGCGTTCCCCCATGGACTGTGGAGTCATGCTAAGCTGATGACACCAAGACACCCATAATTTACCTGATGCCTTTGTCCATCTAACAAGCCCCAATGTTTAAAATACTGGGTGGTTGGAGAAGTCACGACATATTTTTTTTCTATGCAAAAATGTGTGATAACTTTTCTGACAACCCTAGAGCTTATTCTACACTAATCTAAACAAGGTGAATGCCATCCATCTAGTTTATTGACCCAAATCACAGATTCATCAGTGGCAAATCAGTAACAGATAAAATTAAAAAAAAAGTCATCCAAAATTATAGTGTATATGAATATCCAGAATCTAAAAAGGAGAGCATTGTACTTTTGATGTATGTTGTAGAAGACACTTTCACTTTAAAAAGGAAGGAAATTTCAAAAAGAATCTTGTAAAGACCATGTGGCAGGTGATATAAGCAGTAGTTAGTATGACGCTTTCAAGAGAGCCAGCCGGTGGCATAGTGGTTAAGGCCCTGGACTTCCACATGCCCAACCACTCTTTGAATCCTGAACCTGGCAGCCTGAAAATCACACTTTATCTGTGTGTGTGTGTGTGTGTGTGTGTGTGTGTATGTGCGTGTGTGCCCAAGATCACAAGAGGAGAAAGGAGGAGAAGGGATTGTAGAGTGGCCATCCCCCCTGGAGTGTAATTTCTCACTTTCTCTCTCACTGTCTCTCTCTGGCAAATGCATGTACACTATGGCAAAAATCTTATACACATACAAAAAAAAGGATATTGTTATAATGTAATTTTTAAAATGCTATTTGAATAATACTCTGGATAGTTGGTCATTTGTTCTCTTTTTTCAGCAGCTGATAGGTCTGTATCCCAATCAGTTCTTTTACTAGTCTCTTACCTTTTGGAGCCACTAACTATCAGCTCTAGTTGCCCTGGGATGAGGTATCTGACAACTAGGATGGCCTCTGTGTCCTGGAGCCTCGAGAGCAATCAACCCAACTAGCTTATCCACAGATGACCTGCAAAACATAGTGATGCCCATCCCACTTACCATGTATAACCTATTCTCATTGTGACGCTCACCCTGGATGCAGCCCAGTGTAGCTCTGCCTGGTAGCCTTGTCTTGTTTGTAGTGATGAGTGACAGAATTCTGCCTTTCATCTACCAGCATGTCACCATGTGCTGTTCCACTATCAAAAGAATCTTTTAAAAAAGTATATTTGAGAGTGAGAGTGAGAGAGTGAGAGCGAGAGCGAGCGAGAGAGAAAAGTGTCCCCAGCAGGTTCTTCATGCCATGATCCATCCCCAGCCTCAGCTTGCATGTGTACATGTGCCCAGATGTACAGGGTGGTCTAGAGAAGTAAATCTCAAAGCTTCCTGTGTAGGTCCAGTTTCTCAGAGTATTGCATTGCTGCTGTGTCATTGTCTGGCCCCATCAAAAGAACCTCTATATCTTATAAAACAGCTATCAACACAGGTGTGTCCCTTCAGGTCTCACCTAGCATGTGCCCCACTTTAAAAGCAAACACTTATTGGGCATCTCACTCCAGTAGGGCTTGTACTCAAAGAATTGTAAAACAGGGCACAAATATTAAGAAAAATGCTTGGCTAAAAACCGTATATAAATTAATACTAATTTCTATCTAGAATTTCAGACTTGATGATCAGAACCTCAAGGCGGGTGGAGAAAGCATAGAAGAAGGAAAATATGTGCTAGTATTCTTATCTGGGGTGTATGAAACAGATGCTACATTTTAAGAAATATTGAATATAAGATAAATATGGATTTATGAATGTGCCAAATGCTATTTCATGTCTTACAAATATTACATAGTATTTACATAGTTAGCAATATCAATGTTATTTAAAATGTAAAATTCCTAAAATATTTCCTCAAATTATTATATTAAACTAGAAGAATGAAATATCTTAATAAGACATATAAGTCTTAAAATATTCTGGTGCATGTTGAATAAAGTAAAACACAATAAACTCTGTTCTTCCAATACTCCCTTGACTATACATCAGACTCCTAATTTTTACTTCGGAGTGCGGAAACACAACTTGCTCCATGATGTTTTCTTGGATCTCTCTTTCACCGTCCTCTCACCTACCTCCACTCCCCAGCGAGGATGGAGCAGTGATGTGTTAGCAATAAGAGTTGGGATGAGGGCGGATGTGTATTCATAGAATTTATAAATTTCCATGGTTCACATACGCCCACCATGGCCAATTGCAAAGATGGTTATGTTTAATAACTGGCTTGCAAATGTGAAATTTAGCAAGCATCTCTCACAAACGGTTGTAGCCCCAACCTGCCACTGGATAGAACTCCACGTTTTACTGTGCTATTACTCGCTGCACAGGAAGACTGTGTTTCAAACATGCTTTTTGATGTCTGTCCCTCTTATAAGATTGTAAATACCTCGAAGACAAGGACTATTCCTTGACCATCTTTGTTTTCCCAGGCTTAACCATATACTTTCTTCTCTGATTCTAAACTTGATGAAAGGTACTTTTCTAGTTCTACAGGGTATGAAGGTATTCCCTTCCATCCAGTTCTGGGCAAAGCGATTGTAAACCAAACCATTACCCAGTCAATGGGCAGTAGACATGCTAGGTTCAAGTGTTGCAAGAATATTCACTTATGAAATTAGGCACTCCAGGGCTGGCTTTGTAGCCTAGTGGTTAAAGGGAGCTGAATCCCACATGACCAACCATGGTTCAAATCCCAGCCCTGGTGGTTTAAAATATATGCTGGGGTTGGGACCAGCAGATGGTATAATGGTTATGTTGCTGGACTCTCACATAATCAACCACAGTTCGAGTCCTGGATCAATTGGCTAAAATTCACACTGGGTCATATGCGTGTGTGCCCAAAATTCTGAGAGGAGAATTGAGAAGGAATTGTGGTGTGGCCATTCCTCTAGGGGGTGATTTCTCACTTTTTGTCTTTCTATCTCTCCCTGTCTCTCTGGTGAGCACATGTGCCCTATAGCAAAAATCTTTCTAAAATCAACAACAAAAACATGCTGAGTATAGGTGTGTGTATGCCCAGATCTCTGCACAGAGAAGTGGAGGAGAAGGATGTGGCATCCCTTTTGGGGAATGCTTTCCTCTTTTCCTCTCCTCTCTCTCTCTCTACCTCTCTCTGGCAAATGCATGTATACTTTGGCAGTAATTTTTTAAAAAGTATTTAATTATTTTTACTAAGCACTTTAAACATTTAGCAAGATTCTAGTTCTCCATGTATTAGGAGGCTGTAACACGTTCAAATGAACATAATTAATATAAGCTCCATCAAGTTACGCTATTGATAAATTCTTGCTTTTCTGTATTTTTCTACAATTATGAGAAGTTTCTTATTTTGGAAATTTGACTGAAGTTTCATAGAGAAATACAATCTTACTGGTAGTTCTAGTTCACTAAGACAGATTTTTAACTAACTCCTCTTTCTCAATTTTCTCCTGTTTCTGCTATCACAAAAGGAGCTGGTGGCTGGTCTCCACTTGTGTCGAACAAATACCAGTGGTTGCAGATCGACCTGGGAGAGAGAATGGAGGTCACCGCTGTGGCCACCCAAGGGGGATATGGGAGCTCCAACTGGGTGACCAGTTACCTCCTGATGTTCAGTGACAGTGGAAGGAACTGGAAACAGTATCGACAAGAGGACAGCATCTGGGTATGTTTCTTTAACAAAAGTGGGAAAGAAGTCAGCCTTTCCTGCAGCTTGTTGACTGATACCTTAAATAGACAGAATCTTCAGAATCATTCTGAAAACATTTTCCATGAGAAAATATGGTAACTACTCATTTTCTAATACATTTCATGGTACATTTATGAAAATACTGAAAGTGAATGTATTTCACAGAGGATTCAGAAACTGAAAAAAAAATCTGCTTACTTCATTATATAGTGTGGAAGACTAAGAAATAAACAAGGCTTGTATAAAATTTTTTTGTTTTGTTCAATAACATGGTAGTATTCACATTCTCTTCACTTACTGAAAAGAATCTATTTAAATTTATTTTTTTCTGATGACTGAGATTTCTGAAGCTCTCTCGTATGTATGAGTTTTTAATACAATATTTGGAGTTATATATACGTGTGTGTGTGTGAATTTATACATACTGAATTTCATATATACGATTTCTATGTAAATCTTTCTCTAGCCTGTTTCCTGTGTGCAGTAATGTGCTGTTTCTTGTGAATGGGGTACAGACTATAGGAAAAAAGCCTAGAAAAAGGCAGGATACAATAAACAGGGTGGCATTTATAGTTGACTGATTCCATATATTATCTTTATATATATTTTTAAGATTATTTTGTTCTCCTATGAGAGAGATATACACACATAGAGAAGGAGAGTGTTGGTTCCCCCAACAGGGTCTATTTATTTATTTAGTTTGTTTTTTGGCCATAGAGTGTGTATACTTGCCAAAGAGAGAAAAAGAGAGAACCAGCAGTTAGCGTAATGGCTATGTCGCTGGACTCCCACGTAGTCAACCGTGGTTCGCGTCCCAGACCCGGTGGCTTAAAACCCACGCCGGGTGCGTGTGCGTGTGTGCCCGAGAGGAGAATGGAGGAGAAGGGATTGCGGTGTGGCCATCCACCCTGGGGGGTGATTTCTCGCTTTCTGTCTTTCTGTCTCTCTCGGTCTGTCTGTCGGGCGAGCGCACGCGCCCTATAGTGAAAAACCTCTCCAAAAAAAAAAAAAAAAAAAGAGAGAGAAAAAAGAGAGAAAAAGACAGAGAAGGAAAGTGAGAAATCATCCTTCTTGTAGAGGGAATAGCCACGCTATAGTCCCTTCTCCTCCAGTTTCCTCTCAAGATTTTTGGTGCGCACACGCACACACACACACACACACACACACACACACACACACACTTGCCTATCATGTGTTTTTCAGGCCGCCAGGTCTGTGCCTCAATCCACAGAGTCAGCCATGTGGGATGCAGCTTCTTAACCACCATGCCACCTGCTGGTCCCTCACAAAAAAAAGCTTAATAAAAATAAATAAATAATTAATTATAGGCTGCAATCCACCCCCAGTCTCGGCCTCCCTCAGTCATAAGCATGTGCGCACATAGCATACACATGGAGATTCCGGGATGTGAACCCAGGACCTTTCCCATGTTGGTCTGGCTCTATTACTACTGTGCCACCCCCTGCCCTAGACTGGTTCTGTGTCAACACCTGATGGGATAAGGAAGCTAAAGGCAGTTTGCTTGATGACAGAGACAGGCCTTCTTTGTTAGTGTAGGAAAGTATTTGTTTAGATCTTTTGTGGGCCAGGGACAACATACTGCAATCAAAGAACTATTTTTTTTTTTCCTCTTCTGGCTGAGCTGCCGGAACCAGAGAAAATGAGTAACTTAATGAAGCATCATTCTTAGCACACAGATAATTTGGAAGCCTATTTGGGCACATAATGATAATTTTCTTTGACCAGTCAATTGCCTCTTTTTGAAACTTCCTGGAACTCCGTTATACATTATAAACTCATTGAAGAAATGGACTGCGATTTACTCACCTTTGTCTCTCTAAAGCTCTCAGTGGCCATTCAATACATGTTTATTGATGTAAATTGAATTGAGAAGAAGCAGTCACTTTCTCTAGAGAGAACAACAGTGGGGCTAGAAGAAGCTGCCTAAAAGCATTTTTAAGAAAAGCTACTTTAAATTCCAAAACAAGTTGAAGTTGTATATAAGAGTGGGAAAAAAAAAGAAACCCTGGATATTACAGTTGAGTTAATTCTATGAAAACCATTCAAACTAGGGATAAAATAAACAGTAATTATGAACCAATAACAATGAAAACTTAATGAGGTATTTATTTTAACTAGGTGTTTAGATTGTCTTTTACTCTTTTCCTAAATTAAGCATTGGATTGTAAACTAGGTAAGTAGTGGCTAATGCATGCTAATATCTGGCAGTGTTAATTAAGATGTATGTTTTTTCACATTTAAAAAAATGATAAATCAACCATAAAATTGTTGTTTTTCTGTTAATCAAGCAAAGGGAAAGCCAAATTTAGGCATTGTCATTTGTCTTCTTTGCTTACGTTTAAAGTGAGTTGCAAAGGGGCCAGCAGGTGGTGTGGTGGTTAAGGCCCTGGACTCCCACATGGCCAATCGCGACTGGAGTCCTGGACCTGGTGTCTTGGTTTCTCACTTTCTCTTTCTCTCTGGTTAGCACATGTGCCCTATAGAAAATTAAAATAAATAAATAAATAAAAATTAAAAAGAAGAAAATAAAACTGAGTTGGAGGGCCATCAGGTTGCATGGTGGTTGGGGTACTGGATCCCACATGGCTGACTCCATGGTTCAAATCCTGGACCCAGCAACTTGAAAATCATGCTGGGCACATGTGCATGGATACTCAAAATCCTGAGAGGAGAATGGAAGAGGGATTGCTGTGTGACCTTCCCTCCTCAGTTCTGATTTCTCACTTTCGCTCTCTCTGTACCACTCTGTTTCTCTCATGCACCCCATAGCAAATAAAAGAACATAAAAGTTTTTTTTTAAAAAAAAAGGTGAACTGCTCAGGATGAAATAGTGGCATGAATGATAGTCTTCCTAATCCAAACCAATAACAGTTAGGAAGTTAGGATATCATCTCTAGCCCAATCTTGGAGTGGCATTTTTTTTTTTTTTTGAGAGTTTTT
>NW_006159850.1:11863024-11913061 GCF_000334495.1 Tupaia belangeri chinensis | reverse complement strand
AGGGGGGATGGTCACGCCGCAATCCCTTCTCCTCCATTCTCCTCTCGGGATCTTGGGCACGCATGCACACGCGCCCGGGGTGAGTTTTAAGCCACCGGGTCTGGGACACGAACCACGGTCAACTACGTGGGAGTCCAGCGACATAGCCATTACGCTAACTGCTGGTTCCCGGAGTGGCATGTTTTTTTATGCACCATGCTGTAATTTGTTGGTTCACTCATTGTTTTCCCCTCTTGAGTATAAACTCTACCTTTCAGTCTTCTCAGGATCCTTAAAGTCCAACACTACCAACTATGTTTAGGCAAATTCTGGGTGTTTGTGAATGAACACATGAGGGAATGAGTAAATGCACTTACTTGTAGAATACTCTCCTGATCACACTAACTAAAAGTGACTTCCTCCTGTCCCCAGCAGGTCTTCCTTTTGGCACATTTACATTGTTCTATTTTAATATACTCTACTTAGAGTTAGCATGGCATGCTTTTCTCTCTCCTATAAATTTTGATCTTTTTATGAGAGATATTTTGTTTTCAATATCTCAGCATTTCTGGTATCCACCACCCAGTGGGGCACATGGCATTATTTATTATTATTATTATTTAAATTTACTATCTGGTACATGCTCTCACTGGAGAAAGTCTGGGAGAGAGAAAGCACCTCCCCTAGAGGTATGGCCAAGCCCAGATCCCTTCTCCATTCTCCTCTCAGCATTTTGGACATGTATGCGCATGCACTCAGTGTATTTTTCAAGCTGCTGGAACTGGGAATCCAACCCTGGAGCTGGTCATATGGGAGCCACCCTTAATCACCATGTCACCAGCTGGCTCACATATGACTTCTATTGAGTGAATTAGTAAAAGGATCAATCGATGAATAAATAGACTTGAATATGTTGATCTCCTAATCTTTGCCTATCCTTGTACTCATTTCTGGGAAGTACTAAAGCGTTCATATTAATGCCCTTGAAGAGGTAACCAATATCTGAACAAACCAAAGAATGAGTCAGAGGAACGTGCAAATATTAGGTAGAGACTCCTTGAAATTTGGAAATGATAGAATATGGAGATCATGATAGACTGAATTTGTCAAAAGAGTAGGATTAATTTCCTGTGTAGTGACCAGTGAAACTACTAGTCAGATGGGACTGTCAAGTTGGGGAAGGATTGGATAATTATTTTTTTTGAAAGAATTACTTTATTTTAACTTTATTTACTTATTTTTTTATTTTAATTTGATGAGAGAGAGAGAGAGAGAGAGAGAGAGAGAAAGAGAGAGAAAGCCGCCAGGTTCAGGATGTGAACTGTGGTCGGCTATGTGGAAATCCAGTGCCCTCAACCACCACACCACCTGCCAGCCCCTAGATAATAATTTTTGATATGGTAAAGAAAGTTGATGGAAAACTTGGAATGTTGAGATCAAAATTAAGACAGTGTCATTTATATAAAATAGATAAGTCTATGTTATATGTAGAACAATTCCAAATATACATACACACAAAAACATATATACATATATGCATGCATACATACATAGTCTCTCTCTATCTTTCTGTCTATCAGCTACATAGGAATATTCCAAATACTCCAGAGTTGCTCAGGTTCCATTCAGAGGGAAGCTCCTTTCTGTGAATTTGCAGTAGGAGAAATGAAACATGGTGAATTGTGCTAAGCTCTTAACTTTTCTACCTGGAAGAACACAGATTTCTTTAATTTGCATATTTTTAGCCGTAGAACAATTTTAAATTGATGTACATAGTAAGAAATTTAATCTTTTGACACAATTCTACAAATATGTATTTCCTACCTTGTTTTTTTCCCTCTAGTTTTTCCAGCTATTATAGGCTATATATGCATTATACAAAACATACCAATTTCCTATAAGAACTTCACAGTCTGCTCCAAATGATACAAATAACACTGTAAAAGAGAGTTAAGAAACACATAAGGCATTATGCAAGGGTGCAGTAGAAAGAAAGAAAAGGAAAATGTTGTTGGTTTTGAAACAAACACAATAAAAACAACATAGATTGAAATGCAGTGAGGATTCTTCATTCGCCCCTCACTGGATCTCACTTCAAGTACAGAAAGAACAGCGACTTCTACATCCCTGAAAGAATTAATGAAAGTGCTCTTTTTCTTCTAGCTAATCTTTAAGAAGAAATATCAAGTATGTTATGTTTTATTTACTATCTATGCAAGTCATTTGATAGAAATGTGAACTGGATAGATACTGTTTTTTTAAAAATCACACATTAAAACATTTTTTTTTGAAAGACAATTTATAGTTCAAAGTTCATAAAATGTAATTTATGGACCAGTCCCGTGGCTTGCTGGTTAAGAGAGCCATATTGCAATGGCTGACCATGTAGTTTGAATCATGGCCCTAGAGACTTAAAAAACACACTGTGTGTGTACTTGCACACCCCAAATCCTGACGGGATGGAAAAATAGAAGAGAAAGTAGGTAACTTAACCACACCTCCCTGAGGGGTGTTGTCTCCTTCTCTACTGCTTTCTGGCAAATGTGCGCAACCTCTGGCAATAAAAAATAAATAGGAAGAAATTGTAAAACGTAATGTATAGACGGTACTCTGTTGGATAACAAATATTTTATGAAAATTTAGAAACTGCTATTCCTCTCAAGTTGAAGACAAAATAAAATTCCTCAACATCTATGATAAAAAGAGTCAGCCAGGTTCTTTATTATAGGTGATTGAAAAAGTAAATGTAAGGCATAATTTTCACTCATTTAAGAACAATCGCTGAAAAATCATGAAACCAACCTCTTAGAAATTATTTTACATAGATTAACAGGTGCATGCAAAAACTTCACAACCAAATTCTCTAAATTCTCTAGGATAAATACTCAGGATTCCTTTATGCTTCACACTTACAAAGGCAAAGAATGAGACAGTACCAATCATATAAATTATTTAAGTAACAATTCTCTGACAAAAGACTAGTTTACTTTTTTTTTACATATATATATATACACACACACACACACACACACACACACATATATATATATAGACTTCAGGCCATATAAATTTTTCAGACAAAAACCTTTATTATCTTACTAAAGTTAGCATCTCTCTCTCTCTTCCTCTCTCTCTCTCTCTCTCTCTCTCTCTCTCTTTAACGAGCAATGTCTAATGTCACGGTCTGGCTTTAGCTGATGAAATACATGAAGACTCTGTGACATAGTAGAGTCAATTAGATAGACATATTGCCTGTCACACAATATTCAGGCCATTGATATCACTGTGAATGATAGAGTTGTCAACTCTATAAGCCAGACAGGATAGAAATGTTGCCTGTGAAGACTTGAACATGCATTTGTTTCATTTCAAGTAAACGAATGCCTGGGGCAGTTGACTAGTAAATCTGTGGAGTCAGGACTACAAGGGGGAAGGCTGTAAGCTAGGGGGATTCTTCTTGACTAGTGCCATTTTCCCTAGACCTTTGCGTATGTTGAGCCCTCATTCTAGTGACCTAAGCCTGCAAAACGCATTTGCAGTGATAGAAAGTACAACAGTACTAACGCCATATATGTCAGCATGTCAAGCTGTCAAGCTTAATGCGTTGCCTCAGTGCTTGACAAATGCCTAGAGTGACTTAAGCTGTTCTGCTTTTCAAGACACTAATCCCAAAAAGATATGTTCAATTAAAGTCCATACTACCAGTCCGTATCTTCAGGAAGTTTCCTGTTAATATTTCTACTTAACTATGAGTTCTCCACCTTTTGAAAATGATTAACCTGGCAGTGCATGGTTAAAAGGTGGCTGCATTTTTCTTTTTTTCTCTCTATTTGATAAGGACATTTACCAGGAAGTCTACCTTTTTAACAAATTTCTAAGTGTACCATACAGTATTGTTAATTATAGGCACCATCGATAGCAGATCTTGACGTTTTAATCATCTTGCATAACTGAACATTATACCTTTTCAATGTCAACTCCTCATTTCTCCCTTCCCCCAGCTCCTGGAAACCGCTATTCTACTCTCTGCTTCTGTGTGTTTGGTTGTCTCGGATGCCTTTTGTGAGTGGAATCATGCAGGATCAGTCCTTCTGTGACTGGCTTGTTTCACTTGACAAAACGTCCTCAAGCTTCATCCATGTTGTCCCATATTGGCAGGATTTCTCTTCTTTTTAAGATGGAATAATATCCCATTGTATGTACATACACATTTTCTTTTCTTTTTTTTGGAGAGGTTTTTGCTATAGGGCGCGTGCGCTCGCCAGACAGAGACAGAGAGACAGAAAGCAAGAAATCACCCCCCAGAGGGGATGGCCACGCCACAATCCCTTCTCCGTTCTCTTGGGATCTTGGGCACACACACACACGCACCCAGCGTGAGTTTTAAGCCACCGGGTCCAGGATGCGAACCACGGTCGACTACGTGGGAGTCCAGCGACATAGCCATTAGGCTAACTGCTGGTCCCATACACATTTTCCTCATCCATTTTTCTGTCTGTGGTTGTTTCTACATCTTGGCTATTATTAATAATGCTGCAGTGAACATAGAGTGCAGCTATCTTTTCAAGATTCGAATTTTTCTTTTTCTTTTTAAGAATTATTTAAGTTTATTTATCATGATTATTATAATTTTTAATTTGCTACAGGACACATGCACTCACCAGAAAGAGGCAGACAGAGACAAAGAGAGAGAAAAGCAAGCCATCAGGTCTGGGACCTGAATCTCTACCATGTGTGACCCCAGCATCTTATCCACCATGCCACCTGCTGGCCTAACATTCTAATTTCAATTCTTGTGGTTTTATACCAAGACATGGAGTTGCTGGATCATATGGTGATCCTAGCTTTGAGATGTATATCTACATTTATATCTGTTTTTGAGGAACCACCATACTCTTTTCCATAGTGACTTCCTCACTTTACATTCCCACTTACAGTACACAAATGTTCCAACCTCTTCATATCCTTGCCAACAATTGTTTCATTTAAAAATTAATAATAATAGATATTCCAATAGGTGAGAGGTAATATTTCATTGTGGATTTCATTTGCATTTTCATGATTACTAGAGGTATTGAACATCTTTCCAAATACCTTTTGGTTACTTATATGTGCTCTTTAGAGAACCATCTATTCAAGCCTTATACCTATATATATATATTTTTTTTTTGAGAGATATTTTTGCGATAGGGCCTATGCACTTGCTGGAGAGATAGCAATAGAGAGAAAGCGAGAAATCACCCCCTCGACCCATGTGCAGCCATATTGCAGTCCCTTCTTCATTCTCCTCTTGGGGTTTTGAACATGCATGCACATGTGCACAGCATGAGTTTCAATCACCAGTTCTGGGACTTGCTGGCCACCTGCTGGCCCCTCTTACCTATTTTTATATTAGGCTCTTTCTTAATTTTTTTGCTATTAAGTTGAGTGAGTTCCTTATATTTTTCTATATTATTATATTATATATTTGTTTTCTATACATTAACAATAAACTATTGGAGAATTAAGAAAATAATCCCACCTACAATAGCATCAAAACAACTAAATACTTAAGAGTGAATTTAACTAAAAGAAATGTAATACACTGTGAAGTTCTGTGATTCAATGTAATGTAAACAAGATTGTGATGATAATAAATAAAGAAAAAAGAAAAAAGTGAATTTAACTAAGGGAATAAAAGATCTGTACACTAAAAACCATAAAATAATGCCGAAAGAAATGAAAGAAGATTCAAATAAATAGAAAGATTTCCTGTATTCACTTACAGTAGCATCAAAACTATAAAACACTTAAGAGTGAATTTAACCAAGGGAATAAAAGATCTGTATACTACAAACTACAACACATTTTTGAAAGAAATTAAAGAAGATTCAAATAAATAGAGAGACTTCCTGTATTCATGGACTGAAAGACAATACTGCTAAAATGTTTGTACTACCTAAAGAGATCTACAGATTCAATACAATCCCTACAAAATTCCAAATGCATATTTTACAGAAATAGAAAAAAATAAACAACTCAAAACTCATAGGAAACACAAAGGACCTTGAATAACCAAAACAATCTTTAGAAAGAACAAATCAAGAGGCACCACACACACTAATATCAAACTATATTACAAAGCTACAGTAATTGAAACAGTGTGATAATGGCACTAAGACAGACATGTAAACTAGGAGAAAAGAAGGGAGCCCAGAAATACACCCGCACATCTGTGATCACTGATCTTCCACAAGGGTGTCCAGTACACATAATGGGGAAAGGATTATCACACCTGCAAGACAATAAAATTGGACCCTTACCTCACATCTATGCAAACTCAACTCAAAATAGATTAAAGACTTAAACCTAACACTTAATGCTACTAAATTGCTATTATAGGAGAAAAAAGAGGAGAAAAGCTTCATGATATTGGTCTTAGTAATAAACCATTTTATTTGGATATAACTCCAAAAATATAGGCACCAAAATAAAAATTAGACAAGTAGGACTTCATCAAACCGAAAACTTTCTGTGTAGCAAAGAAAACAAGAGTGAAAAGCCATTCTGTAGAATGGGAGGATATATTTGGAAATAATATCTCTCATAAGGAGTTAATATTTTAAAAACATTTGTGTCTTAACCTGGCACCGATCGTGGATCAGTTACTCACTAGGCACCTTCTCTACTAGTTCACGTGGTCTCTTTTCCCTCTGGATCTATGCCCATGCTATAGCAGGTTACATCAGGCCCTTCTCATAACTGTCTATGGGACACACAGTATTGGAGCTTTGTACTAGTGTATAGTATATAAGAACATACATAGAAACTCTTTTGGGCCATAGACATTCATATACAGCAATGTAGGTAAATGGTGATATTGCTTTATATTCTTTAAATGGATTTGTTTCTAGGCAAACAAAATAAAAATTATTTGTAGGGAGCTGGGGCCGGTAGACAGCATGATGGTTACATTGCTGGACTCCCACATGGCCAACCTTGGTTTGAGTCCCGGACTGGTGGTTCAAAACTCACGCTGGGTGCATGTGAGTGTGTGTGTGTGTGTGTGCTCAAGATCCTGGGTGGGGAATGGAGAAGAAAGGATTGTGGTGTGGCTATCCTCCCTGGGGAGGTGATTTCTTTCTTTCTCTTTCACTGTGTCTGTCTGTCTCTCTCTCTCTCCCCGCTAAGTGCACGTGCCCTAAGGCAAAAACCTCTTGAAAAAATTATTTGGAGAGAGTGATTAGAGCTAGCTTTTTGATGTGATGCCTCTTCATAGTAAGCCCCCCTGCCCGAAGATCATTCTTAAATCATTAATCAGAGAACAACATGTTTTTGAAATGTTTGCAACTCCTGTCTCACATTTTCGTAGGTGACAGTTCAGTGAGCAACATCACCTGTCTTTCTCCATTCTCTCTCATTATCGCTCTGAAACACCATCTTAATATTTGATTCTGGCTTTTTCTTTCTCTGGTTCCAGGAAGCTACATTTGGCGTTTTCTTCTCTTGGAACAATTTGTTCTTTTGAAGTGTTTCTTCACTGTTTCTTTAAGACCTAGGGAAAACTAATACCTTAGGCTCATGTTTCTAATATTTCATCTTTAATTTCCAAGCTTAACAAGCTTATTTCAATGAGAAAAGAGGATAGAAAAAGAAATAGAAAGAAGGAACCACAATTTTATATGCCTTAAAATTCTAAGCAAATCATTACATGAACTATTTTTTAAATGTAATTTAGCAATATCTCTAACAACAAAATTCACTAAAATCTACATTTGTCTCTCTCTATATAAATAAATAGGTAGATTATATAAAAGGAATATACACATCATTTATAATAGGCTCCAAAGGCAAATAAATATCTAGGAAAAAGCTTAACAGAAAATATACAAAATACAAAAAATAAATATTTAGAATGTTACTAAAGGACATATCTATCTCTATTTTAAGATAAAATAGAATATACTTATTCTACCTAAGATAACCTTGTAGAAATGAGATCAGTTTAAATTTCACATAGAAGAAAATATGTATATGAGAAAATAGGTAAGTTAATTAGCAAAAGGAGCAGTAGTAAGGAAAATGTTAGGAAAATTTTACAAATATATATTAATTATAACATGTTGATACTGGCACATTAACATATCATGGAAGAACAACTAGAATATCCACTAAGAGGTCCAAAAGCAATGGAGGATTGGCATGTTATAGATGTAGTATTGAAAACATATAAGGATGTTTATATCCCTAATTTCTTACACACCATACTGAACCTGAGAAATATGTACAATAGCATATCAATCAGAAATTACAACTTACAGAAAATATGGCTATCACTGTTGATCCATAGGGATATTTGTTGCAGAGGAGAGCCACTGATGGATGCTAAAATTAGGGATAGAAACTTGAAGAAACAGTGTTTGGGCAGCCTCCAAGTTCTCTTCTTTTTTTCTGCTACAAATAGAAACATAGTAACTTTATAGTAGAATAACCTGGTAGACACCACATTGACCTGGCCAACAAAGCTGCAAAACTTTCTGAGCTCATTCATTCCATTACAAAAACAAGATAAATTGAATAAAGACATATGCTTTCTTAAAAACGAAAATATGGGGACCAGCAGATGGTGTCATGGACTCCCATGTAGTTGATCGTGGTTTGAGTCCTGGACCCAGTAGCTTAAACTCATGCTGGGTGCATGTTCGTGTGTGCCCAAGATCTGGAGAGGAGAATGGAAGAGAAGGAATTGTGGTGTGGCCATCCCCCCTGGGAGGGGGTGACTTCTCACTTTCTGTCTCTCTGTCTTTCTCTGTCTTTCTGATGAGTGCATGGGCCCTATAGCAAAAACCTCTCAAAAAATATATGTAAGGAAACATGAAATTATCCATATGAAACTATAAACCTGTTAGTCACTGTACACCTGTAGCCTTCCAGCAAAAATAAATAACTTTTTTATATAAAAATATATTTTAGTTTCAATATTTAAAATAACAGACACAGAAAAAGTATTTAAAAGGATATAACACCATGTAAATATAAACAAAGATATAGTACAATGTAAATATAACATTATAAATATAATATTAGAAGAGGTCTGATTTTCTAAGTTAGAGAACCAAACCTAGATGCCATAGAGGAAAGGTGAAAAGTTAGATAACATTTAGAAAGCTGTATGAACAAATGGCACGGAACACATTAAAAGAAAGTATAAATCAGGAAATATTTTTAGTTTATTAATAGCAGAGGTCTTGGGTTAAGACTGACAGTAAGACTATGACAGACTATGGTTCACTGAGTTGCAAGTTTTCTTAGATTTATAAAAGATTTAAGAGGGAGCAGCTATTGTATATAGCATGTGCAGTAGCAGCATAATGAATGATCAGCTATGCACAATAGCTTCTAAGTATCCCAACAACTTCATTTGGGATAAACATGTTCGTGACCTACATGCTGGCTGAGTGGGTGCAACCACCACAGATCTGGAAACCATCAGCTCCATGGGCCCTTCAGCTCTTATATCCGGATGGCGATATCAGTGCTCGGGGACACTCCCCAACTCTGTTCCCATGGTAGCTGCATCTCACCAGTCTCAGGTTACTTCTCCATCACAAGTTATGTCTGTGGTTTCTAGACTTTACTACACATGCGCTGTCTGATACACAGAAAGACTGTGCCTGTGAAAAAGCCCAGGTACTGAGACTTTAAGAATCTTCCCAGATGAATCCAGTTTGTTGAAAAATGTGGAGCCATTGGGTTATTCAAGAAACCTGACAGCTAGGAACAGCTCCTTAGTTCAGTACAAAATATCCCAGCAGGATGTCTGTTCTGTACATTCTGTGAGTTAATGGTGCAAGCAGGATTTGGCTGAAGATCAAGACTAGGAAAAAAAAAAAAGCCCAAAACCATAGACCAGATATTAACTCTCATCGCCCAATGACAAAGACTCCAGTTTCCTTAATATCTAAAGTTGTGCTGTTCAATGTGGCTGCCACTAGCCACAGGGGGCTATTTAAGTTTAAAACAAAATTAATGAAAATAAAACCAAAAAATTTCCTCAGTTGGCACTAGTCACATTTCAAGTGCTCCGTGTTAGACCAGTGTTAATTGCTCAGACAGAGCAACTGTAGAATGTTTTCCTCCTCATAGAAAACTCTGTTGTACAACGCAAGTGCAAAACATTCTAAAACAAAGCCTAATCTTTTTGTAAAAAGGATGCAAAGTGTAAACAGGCAGTTCATAAAAAGGAAAAAATACCATGATAGATAAATGTCTTCAACCTCATGGAAAACTGAGGTAACACTTCCTAAAAGGCGAGAATGAATGAGAAGATTTGAAACACTAGTCTTATTTAGGACATTAATTTACGAATTGTGTATATAAAAAAAACTGACATGTTCTTTAATTTTAATAGTTATGCATTTAATGTAAGGACTTTAAAGAAATAGTTTTAAAACTACTACATAAAAGCCACGGTATTTTGGAGACTGCAGTGTAACACAAGCTTGCTGGGTTCTCCAGACACACGCAGTTATGGAGGTGGGGAAGTCCCACCATCTGCCGTCTGTCGGCTGCAGAGCCAGGAAAGCTGGTGGTGTAATTCAGTCTGAGTCTGAAGGCCCGAGAACCAGGAACTCCAGCGTCCAAAGGCAGAAGAAGGTGGCTATTTCAGCTCGGTAAGAGACTTGGCCCTTCCTCCGCCTTTCAGTGGATTAGATGACGTCACCCACAATGGCGAGGGTGAGCTTTTATTGTAGATGTATGATTTTGAAAATCACTTCTTGTTTGTTTGTTTGTTTATTTTAATTGCCTGAGGATGTGTGCACTTGCCAGAGAGATACAGGTGGAGAGAGTCTGGTAGAAAGAATACTCGAATGAGGCATGATCACGCCACAATCCCTTCTCCTCCATTTCTCTATTCTGTCAGGATTTGGGCATGCACATGAACCCAGGGTGCTTTTCAGTCCACCGAGGCTGGGACTCGAACCATGGTCAGGCATGTGGGATTCAACTCCCTTAACCACTAGGCCATGGGGCCATCCTGAAGGCAGGTTTTCTTTACTCCGTCCACTGACTCAAAAGCTAATCATTCCTGGAAACACCTTAAAAAACACACCTAAAATAATATTTTACCAGCCATCTGAGCATCCCTTTGCCCAGTCAAGTTGGCACAAAATTAACCATTTTGTGAATATCTCACACTTGTTATGAGATACCTAATCTCTTTACTTACCATTTACCAACAGTAAAAAGCATATAGTAGTTATCGATATGAAGTGTCATGTATTATTTTTCACTATTTTAGTAGTAGTTTAAACATTATTTATATTGACATAATGGCTGTGTGCTGCTCCATGGTGTGACCTATCATTTAATCACTGACCATATGATAACAGAGTAGGACAAAAGCCCATAGTTCTGACCCTTCATTGTCTTCTGAGTCAGTGCCCACTCAGAAAAACAGAAGTTACCCCAGGCATATGAACCTGAGGAGTCATTGTAGGAAATTGAGGACAGCCGATGGAAAAGCTGAGCAGCCCCATGTGAGACAGGGAGGCAGCCCGGAACGTGACAGCAGCAAGAAGATGCTCTCCTAGAGCTGGATGGATAATGAAAAGGCAGTTTTGTGGAGCTCAGAGGCTGGCCCTGTCCAGTTAGAGCTCGAACCATGACAAGGGCTGCCTCGTACAGGTTACGGAAGCAGAAAATCTCCTTCGGGAGCTGGAGCCTTGTGAAAGACTCAGCCACTCCCGAAAGATTTCCTGAAGTAGGACCAGAATTACACCTGAGAAAAATGCTCAGGCTCCCCCTACCTTTCACCTGCCGTCTCTCAACTGAAAGCTCTTAACTCAGGAGCCTGGGCCCCTCAGCCCTCCCAGGTCACAGATCAGAGGACGGGAAGGGTGATACATGCTTGTAAGCAAAGCAGGAAGGAGACCAGGACAGCCCTAAGAAGGAGTGTTACTGAAAGACAACGCCTCTGTGAGTTTCTTTTTCTTTGCTTAGACAATGAGGTTGCTGGTAGAATCCTGGTTCTTACTGATCACTCATTTCTTCTGTTTTAAAATGGTATGCTTCCCATGAGCTCATACAGGGTGTTGTAGATTAGTAATTTTTTTTTGGAGAGGTTTTTCACTATAGGGCGCCTGCTCTCGCCAGACAGACAGAGAGAGACATAGAGACAGAAAGCAAGAAATCACCCCCCAGGGGGGATGGTCACGCTGCAATCCCTTCTCCTCCATTCTCCTCTTGGGATCTTGGGCACGCACGCACACGCGCCCGGCGTGAGTTTTAAGTCACCGGGTCCGGGACGTGAACCGCGGTCGACTACGTGGGAGTCCAGCGACATAGCCATTACACTAACTGCTGGTTCCCTAGATTAGTAATTTTGATACTGAAGAAGCAGATGTAAGATTCTACGTTCCAGCCTAAGCTCATCTTTACCAGTGCCACGTTTGTGTTTTATATCTGGCTCTCTTTCCTCTGCTCATGTTTGTGAATGTGCAAAGCTAGCAAGAACAATCTGTGTTCTGAACTATAGGAACCCATGGACATTGAACCACTAGTTTAGGGTCATTTTTACACATGATCTACTCGAGGTAAGTAGAATGATATTATCCTGAAGTTAAGGACTCAATCTTCATGATCTACTCGAGGTAAGTAGAATGATATTTTACTGAAATTAAGGACTCAATCTTTTTTTTTTTTTAATTTGTCAAGATATATATTACAGTTTAAAGCATAGGTTTAAAAAAGATATATATTACAGTTTAAAGCATAGGTTTGCTTTTTGTGTGGGAAAACTAGCCTGTCTCTGTTCCTCACCTAACTTTTTGCAGGTAGTGGCCAGGCTCATCATAGAGGACCAGGTGAAAGCATATGGCTTAACACACATCTGTTGTCATTTCTGGATTGGGGGAGGTGCGGTTACACACTTCGTGTACAAAGAACAGCATGTTACTGGGTTTTACTGAAATGTTTTGCTTGTCCGGCAGACCCAGTGGCTCTGTGTGACCCTCAGTTGGGCATATGTCACTGATGGTTCTTTGTGTACCACAAGTCCAATCTCAAATGCTTAATTTTTGCTTCTAGGACATTCACTAAGGTTTGTTGTACTTCCATACTTCTCTTCTGGGTTCATACTCTTCATTTACTAAGGTATCCCTGCCAAATAAGCTTCAACTTAGCCCTTCCAGTTCAGGGAACTCCCAAACACGACGTAACCACTTGCTGGTCAAGTCCACTTCTCATGCCTTTCCCGACATAGTAAACCATCTGCAATGACCCCTGCATTAGTGTCATGAGGAGGACAATCTCCAGGAAATCATTTTCAAGGAAGTCTTTCTAGATTACTTGGCTGGGTTTGTATAACTTGAATAAAAATGGCCTTCAGACTCATTCGTTATGTTTTCCATTCTATTTCACCCTACTTACATGTTAGTTTTTGTTCCAAACTATGCCCTTGACATAAATATCCAAATGCTATTGGCTAAAATACATACTATGTATACTATGTGTATTAAAAAATATCCCCATTTCTTAATTAGGACTAAATTCCTGAGAGATAGAACTCCATGCTTATGGAGATTTGAATGTGATTTAAAATAGGTATTACCAATACTATTACAAGGAAACACTTTACAAGGTGACAATCTTGTGATGTGTCTGCTGGTTCACAGCTCAGAGATCTGTGTGTGTACTGAGCCGAGGGCATTCATCTGACGTTACGTGTAAGTGTGTAAAAGAAACACTCTTGGCATATGGAGAGCCGGACTAGCTGGCTTGATCCATAGTCTCCATTGCCTCTGTGAGACATACCTCTACGGTGGAATTACCTAAAATTTTCTCTTTATATTATTATCTGCATCCTACTCTTTTCAAAAGTGTTCACAAAGAAAAATTCTTTGGGCGATTTAAAAGAACCATGCTTTAGAAAATATTCAAGTGTAAGGACACTTGTCCGGAAGAAGCCACATAAAAGGAAGAAACAGGAAGCAATAATACGAGGGCACAGACTACAGAGATGTGTCTGTAAATCAGAGAGACAGAGAGATGCAGTTCGAAAGAAATCATATTGGATTTGTATTCTGCTAATGAAATTTTTATTTGGCTTTGAACCCCCATCTTCCATTTCGTATTTCTTATTGTTATTATTAATCTCTCATACTGAAAGATTGTGTCCCTTTTGGAGCCTTGAACGTTTTAAATACTTAATAATAGGATTCTTTTTCAATAAGAGAGAGAGAAGAGAAAAATGGCTAGAGCAATGAAAAGAGATCCTCAGGGAGCAATAGCTTTATTACAATATGTCAGAGTCATCGTGAGTTGAGGGTGGGCTGGGGAATATCGGTTTCTGAAGGGGAAAAACAAAACAAAAACAAAAAACTTGTGTTCATTTTATCAAGTTTGTAGGAAGTTGCAGAAAATTATCCTGAGAGCTACAAAGCTATTATGGTAATAGCAGTTTCATCTTTACAACCCTGTAATAATAAGATGTAAAAAAAAAGATTCAATCTGTCACTTTGGAAATAGATTTTTGATCCTTAGATCAGAATAAATACATGAATTAATTAAGTTCACAGTGATATTTGTACTCTCTTAAAAGTCTTCATGTCAAAGATGACAGGTAAATATTGAAATTTCTCTAAATTGGAAAGAAATTGTTCTGCCCAGTGTCTTTCACCAGAAAATCAAACACTTTGGATACATGCACACAGGCAGTTGATTTCTATATGGGTTACTTTCATTTTCTTTGCATTTAAAAAAATTCTTTATCTTAAAGTTTATTTCTTTCATGAGAACGAGAGACAGAAAGAGGAAGACAAAAATGAAATACAAGGACCCCCAATATGGTCTCATGCCACAAGCTCCTCTTCCTCCTCCCCTTAGCTTTCCCAGAAAGCCAGGATAATGATTGTGCATGGCCAGAGGAGGCAGGTCGACCAGAGATCCAAACCTGTGATCCTCCATATGGATCAAGCCCTGCTCAAGCAGAGTGTTACCACCGTGCCACTGAGCCCGCCCAAGAGTTAAAACCAAAACCAAAACCAAAACTTAGCCCGTAAATATTTACTCCATCTGAACTGAATAAAACATATATTTGACTCTAGCCCGATTCCTTTAAAGAAATGTTCACCAGCAAGGAACTACATTTTGTGTGATTCAAACAGGCATATATTTTTGAAGTCTGTTTCTTCTGTCGCATCCTGTTATAAATATTGTCTAGGACTTTACTCTGGTGTCTTTTATTTTATGTGAGACACCCGAACAACTTTTCAGGTTCTACCATACCATCAAACATGGTCATCACTTGTCTCTGCTCCAAAAGAGTCCTGTTAATCATCCTCTCCTCACCTTTTCTCCGTTGGATTCACCCTCCTCAGGATCCTGGACTGGAAGCCTAGTAAACATGACTGGACTGAGAACCGGGGAAGCAGGCAGCAACCACCAGCTGCATGCTGTCTCTGTCTTTGCAGGCTTGGCACCAAGGCTTCATGGAGCTAGCGAGCCTACTCTATTGTGTGGACCAAGAGTGACTTGAGTAGTTGGGATCTCAAATCAAGGCCAGTTCAGAATATGAGCCTCAGCACTAAAATGGAGGAAGAGGTGGAAGCCTGTGATGGTAGGTGAGGAGGCCATCTCTGCTGTCAGACTGCATGCATTCAAATGCAGGTGCCATCTCATGTACACTGTGTACTCTTGAACAAGTGGCTTTTATTGGCTCTGTAAAATGAGAACAGCAAAGATGAGGAGGAAGAAGAACAGGAGAAGGGAGAAGGAGAGAAAGGCAAAGAGGGAGGAAGGAAGAAAGAGTGAAGGAGTAGGAGGAGGAGGGAGAAGGGAGGGAAGAAAGGAAGGAGAGGGAGAAGAGAGAAGACACCTTTGTGTAATTAAATGCAAACCAACCAACAAACAAAAAGCATCATATATAAAATTAACATATAGAAGATCCAGGGGCCAGCAGGTGGCATGGGTGTGAAGGTATTGGACTCCCACACGGCAGACTGAAGTTTGAGTCTCAGACCTGGAGGTTTGCTCTCTCTCTTTTTCCCATGCACCCTTTAGCCAAAACTTCTCAAAAAAAAAAAAAGTTATTCCATTGTCTTGTAGATTCTACTGATTCCAAAGAGAAGTCAGTTATCAATTCCTATTGAAGTTCTTCTAAAAATGTTTGTATTCTCTAGATGCTCCTTAAAAAAAAAAAAAAGAATTATTTAATTTACATTTATTCATTCATTTATTTTAAGTTGACTAGAGAGAGGCAGAGAGAGAAAGAAGGAAAGTAATAAAGTAAGCCACCGGGTCCGGGACTCGAACTGTGGTTAGTCATGTGAGAATGTCCAGCACCTTAACCACCACACCATCTGCTGGTCCCTCAGGGATCTCTTTCATGACAAAGACATCCAACATGGATGTCTTTAAACTACCCACCTTGATCCCCCACCTTGCTCTAGTCCCACTCTGTTGGCAAAGAGTCATTAAATCGTTATTGATCTACATTTCTTTGAGCCACAGTTTGTACTATTAGACACACTGAGCACTTCCTGGCCTCATACTTTTGCATCTGCTGCTCATCTGGCCTGAAATGTTTTCATTTTCTCTCTTCATCTGTGTGAACTCTACTGTTCCTATATAGGTATTGCTTAGCATGATAGTTTGGTAAGCTAATAATGTACAGGAAGGCCCACTCCATGGAGAAGGAAGGGATTGCCTTCTGTGGTAGTGTGGTACTGTATTGCTCAAGTGACCCCACATGATAACCTCAGTTCAGATTTCAACCTGAGATATGCCAGACATGTGCCTGAGTGTCCAAGATCTGATGGGCTGAGGAACTGGAGGAAGGGGATCACAGTAAAACTAAACCCTGCAGAGAAAACTACTCTTTCTCTCTCCTGTGCATGCATGTAGTTGATCATAAATAGAGTAAAGAAAAAAACCTTTTTTTAATTAAAAAGAAAAAAAGAAGCGAGGCAACTTCATAGTTTAGTGGTTAAGTGAGCTAGATTCCACATGGCTAATCACGGTTTGAATCCTAGCCCCAGAGGCTGGAAAAATACAGTGGGCACATGTAGGTTCTGCCCCAAATCCTGACAGGATGGAGAAATGGAGGAAAAGAGATTGTGGCTTCACCACACCCAACTGTGATGTACCTGATCTCTCCCTAATTTGGCCCCCTCTGACTGGCTAGTGCACTTGTCCTCTGGCAGTTATTAAACAAGCAACCAACCAATGAGATGCCACTTCACATCCTGTAGGACAGCTATAACATGAAACAAAAACAAGGGGGCTGGTAGGTGGCATGGTGGTTAAGGTGCTAGACTCCCACATTGCTGACTGACCATGGTTCAAGTCCCAGATCTGGTAGCTTACTTTCTCACTTTCCTTCTCTCTCTGGTCAAATTTTAAAATGATAATAAATAAAATAAAAATTAAAAAAGAGTAAATTAATAATTCTTTAAAAGAAAAAACATATGAAAGATCCAAAGTTACCAGCAACTCTGCTAAGGTGAATGCCTCACAGACTGCAGGGATTTGGGGGAAGGAATCATGGTATGGGGGAGAGGAAATAGAACTATTGCTCCCGGATGCTAGTTTGGCTAGAGACGAGGACCAGAAGGTGAACACACAGGCAATTCCAGAGTGTAGCTAATGAAGCAGGAGGACCCACATCACAGGGGGCTTTCAAGAGAGATGTGTCTTCTTAAGAAGAAAAAAAGTAAAGAGGAGTTTGAACTTCAGTCTGTAGAAAACTTCATGTACAAAAAGGTCACATTTACTGAGAGTAAAGGAGAGTGAAAATGCTCTCATGGTGCTGAAAGCCCAGCCAAGGCTGGAGTCCAGGGGTAGGGTGCCCATGCACGCTGTTGTTTGGTTTCCCCTAATGATGCACAACTACTCCACGTGGGAGCCAAGGGAATAGATGCCTGGGTTGACCAGGGTTAGAACTCATGGGGTGTTGTGGTGGGCGAACACTAGGACAGGAATACATAGGACTGGCAAAGCGTGGAGGGGGACCAGCAGGTGACATGATGGTTAAGGCACTGGATCCCATCATGGCTCGAGTCCTGGACCGGCAGCTTGAAATCATGCAGGACGCATGTGCATGTGTGCCCTAAATCCCAAGGGGAGCATGGAGAAGAGATTGTGGCGTGGCCATCCTTCATGAAGGGTGATTTCTCACCTTTTCTCTGTCTCTCTATCTCTGGCAAGTGCATATGCTCTAAGGCAAAAAAACAAGACAGACAAACAACAAAAGCATGAGGAAGGGAAATTCAATAGAATAACCACAGCGTTAGCACCAGATAGGCAAGGGAATAAAGTTGGAGGTGGGACTGATGGGAGATTGTATTAGCATTCTCCAGAGAAATAACCAACTGTGTGTGTGTGTGTGTGTGTGTGTATCTATTGATTGATCAGTCTATTGAGATATATATTAAAGAATTTGCTTATGTGTTGTGATGGCTTGGCAAATTCCAAATCTGCAGGCTGGCAAGCTGGAGACCCAGGGAAGAGTTGTAGTTTTAGTCCAGAGGTAGTCTGGTGGCAGATTTCCCTCTTTTCTCCAGAAAGGTCAGTTTCTTTTTCCGTGAAGGCCTTCAGCTGTTCAGATGGGGCCCACCCACATTATGAAGGGTAATTTGCTTTTCCCAGTGTCTACCTATTTAAATATTAATCTAACCTAAAACACTTTTAGAGAAATTATGTTAAACCAAATGTATGGTTGCAGCCTTGCCAAATTGACACATGAAATTAACCCTCATGAAGACAGAAGTTTTAGATGGAAGATGAAATTATTGGAGCTTAACAGCAAATAAGAGTGGGTGGAGGGAAGTGAGAGAGTTGGAAAGATCTAGTGGTCTGTGATGGAAGAGTAGAATGTACACATGTGCAACTGCAAAAATGGTGCTCTCATGGTGGTGATTAAAGACCAAGATGTGAGCAAGGACATATTGAAGAGGAATATGCAAAGGATATTTAGGTCCAGGATGTCTTATGGGTCACCTGCAAAGGTATTGAAGCAGGGAGTTGCTAAGAAGTTATAATGAGAAAAAAAAAAAGGACCAGCAGTTAGTGTAATGGCTATGTCACTGGACTCCCACATAGTCGACCACGGTTCGAGTCCAAGACCCGGTGGCTTAAACTCACACCGGACACGTGTGCATGTGTGCCCAAGATCCAGAGAGGAGAATGGAGGAGAAGGGATTGCGGCGTGGCCATCCCCCCTGGGGGCTGATTTCTCGCTTTCTATCTCTCTGTCTGTCTGGTGAGCGCATGCGCCCTATAGCAAAAACACCTCTCAAAAAAAAAAAAATGTTATGATGAGTGTGATGAAATGACTTGAGGTTTGGGAGAAGAAGCCAGCCGGGAAGGATAGAATTTTCTGTAACCGGCTGACCTTTATAAAATAAGGAGAAAACAAATGTGTTTTCCTCCTCATTTTTTGCTTTTGTTGGCTTACTTTTATAAGGAAAAAAGGAAAAGTTACCCGTAAGCGACAGAAGACCTATAAAAATGCTTGTTGACTCTATGCAAATATAGCATGTGGGTAAAGTTAGCAAACTGCACCTCCAGTCTCAGGGTATTCATTTGGATTTCAGGTGAGATGGAATCACTTGTTTACAGCATTATGCAAAGTCTTCCATGTCATTGTCACACATTTCCATTTTATAAAAGAAGACAGGGAAGTTTTTAGGAGCTAAGTGCCTCTCAAGGTTACCTTTAGTAACTGCTAGTCTGATAAGAAACCCAGCATATCCCAGCCCAAAGATCAAACTCTGAAATACTCATTTTGTGACAGTATTGTGAATCAGACATTAAAAAACAAAATGAGGCCTTCAGTTGACACAGAAAAAGATGTTGGAAAGAAGGTGATACAGCAGTAGAAGAATAGACAAGGAATGTGGAAACCCTGGGTCCAGAAAAGGATAGATCACCTGACAGGGGACCTGGGCATAAGGCATGGGCGTATCACAGCCTTACTGTGGAGGATGGTCCATGGACTCAGTGACACTGCAGTTCCAGTCCTCCCCACACCTCTGCTTTCTATGACAGATGTCTCTCACAGCTTTTCATATGGAACACAGCTCCTGAGTGACTGCTGTTTCTGTAAGATCTGACATCCATATAGTAGTGAGGGGGTATCTACATCTAGGCTCACCTGTTCCTACCTAGGGTCAGCCAAAAGGAGGTCAGTGCTTTGGAAGCAGGTGTACAAAACCCAAGTCACCTGCACCATTTTTGTGTGGTGAAGGACACTTTCTGTGTCAGAGGACTTTAGTTCTATGCCTTGTTCAATAGCTCATTTGGTTTGTGACTTGGACAGCTCAAAAGGTGATTGAACCTCAGTTTCCTCATCCGTAAATTGAGTCTAGGTTATCTAGGAGTCTAAGGTTATCTGGGACTTTGAGTTCTGCAGATGTAAGATGCCTTTCACTTAGCACCACTCCTTGGGTATCATGGTATCAAGTTAAATGCGAACCTCATTTTCCAGTACTTAACAAATCACTTCAAATCACAGAACAACGTGGGAAATGAGGGAAAACAATGCAAAGAGGTCATGGTTGTTGGCAGTGTCTGGGAAGCATCCCAGGGAATTCATACATCCTGAAAGAGAAGGAGGTGAACAGGAACTTTTAGACCTTACCTTGCTTCACCACAATCTAGAGGTAAGTTTTCCTGTATTAATTCTCACTCTATTTGTAATAGTCACTCTCATTAAAAATTTAATTTATAAAATTTATTTTCTCAATTAAACTTTCTTTGGGGATTAGAGTTAGCATTGGCTTTATTTATTTTTTGCCTTTTTTTCACCTTTCGAGTTTAGCTGAGTCCATTGAAAATACCCTCTTTCTCTCATCAATTTTGTATTCATATCGCCATTATCCTTTGTGGTACCTTAAAGCCAGAGGTCACATCCTAATTCCTCAAATGCTGTTTTCTCATGTGTCTGAGACACATCTATTAATCACATTGTTCCTCCCAGGGGAACTGGTGATTAGATTAACCAAGCCGTGGTGCAATCTTCCAAGTGACTCTCTGTATTCTGCTTCTGAGTTAGTAATCACATGCACTCATCGGTTTCAATCACTCCTGACCTTAGCTGGTTCTGACCAGGACAATGGTCCTCTTCATTTCTCTAAATTAGCTAAGGGATGTGTAATATCCAGTCTCCTCATTTGGTACCTAAGCTAATGATTTGTGAAAGATTTCTCTATTCTTAAGTTTAGATTTTAAAAGATATGCTTAACTTTTAGATAATGGTGTGTATCTTGACGACCTCAGGGTGTGAAAGTCCTTGACTATGAGTGGATTTGTCTATCTAGTCTAATGGCATTTGTGCAAATGCTTCACGTAGGATGTCAGAATCATGCTGTGAGTGAGCTGCATACTTTCCATGAAATTAATTTTATCAAATAAAACTTAGGTCTACTGTAGTATCTCAAGGCATTAGAGGCTTATTATAGTCTGTTAGAAAATGAGTTTGAATCAGCTCTATGTATTTAGGACATATGCTGTCAGTTACTTTACATGGAATAAGACTTAATAACTAGAGGATTTGTAGTGACTAATATGGAAATCAGGTAGGCCCGAGGATACTCACGGATGACTATGATGGCTGAGGGAGTCATGTGTTTCCGGCTTTGGCATATAGCACTAGGATTTGTATGCAGGCCTTTCTGTATCCGATAATTGGTCTTTTGGTCTCATTGATGAAAAGAACATTGAAACTAAACTCCTGATGCTTTCTCCAGATTCTAAGATTGATTTGAAATCAGCGTTGCTATACTGTATGGGGGAAATGATGGGTGCATTCTGTAATTTGTAATTATTCCTGCATTTCCCACTTTTCTTTTTAAATGCTCACAATTACAAAAATAAACTCAAGCAAAATGACTTGAGTAACAAGATGTCTAAAATATGGCTTTGAACCTAAATGTGGTGGGGGATTTTTTTTTCTTTTTCCCTTGAACACATTTATCAATTACTCATTTGCAAATAGAGACACTACTTCTAAATATTAGAAAAACTGTATTCCTACCACTAGGCAGAACTTGAACCACCCTTAAATATTTAAAGAATGTGATGATGTCAGCAGTTGACAAGGATGGAGCCAACGTGTGCTCAGGAAGTCTTACACACAGGATCTCTTCCATACCACATGCATCAATACATGAACCTTATGATGCTAATAAAAAATTACAATTCATCATGAGCTCTGTCACTTTCTTTTTAGTTAGATGTCTATCATTTGTCATCATTGGTGATCCCTAGACCTCGTCTCTATTCTTCTCCCTTGTCACGGTGCTTTGCAGTGTTTCCAAGTTTTCTCCATACCTCAGGACCTCTTTCCCATTCTCATTTATCCCCAATGACATTTTCATAAAACTCTTCTCAGGAAGTTATCAATACTTTCACAGTATTTTCTCCCAAATGCATTTCATCAGATGGGCTGAATCTTAAAATCTAACAACTTTCACAGAAGGACCTTATTTAGTGAATTGACATTATCCAAAATGCAGCAGATCTTGCAGACATAAATATAGAGACCCCTGGCATGTCTTTGGAAGGAGTCTCCAAAACTGACACAGGAACCATCACACAATCGCTTTCTGCCACCCAAGTATTTTTCCAGAAGAGTCTGAAAGATGTATGGCTGTCATCCTGAGAAGTCATAATAATAACTCTGTTGTCATGCTCCTGGAAGGAGAATGTAGGTGTCCAGTGGTACTTGAGGAATTACGCTGGAAAAGGCTACAAAAGTTTACTGTAGAATGTCTAGTACTCTGTTTATACTCTTTTGAAGGGTTCATCATTTTCATTTAGCTAACCCTTCTAGAGTGAGGTCCATTGAAGAAGATTTAAATGTGGCTGGCCCTTTATGTTTGTTTAACCACCTTGACCAAAATGAAGTCAAGCAAGTGAATAGGGTTTGCTGCCATCTATTTAAACAAAGGAAGGAAGATATACACATACATTTACATGCCTTCTTATGTTTTTTAAATGAATAGGACAATAATCTCGAAAAAAATTTTTTTTAAAGATTATCTCTATGCTAACCTATAGGGAGAATGGTGGAACAGGGATCAAAGCTTGACTTTTCTGAATTTTTTTAGATTTAGATTATACTCTAAAGCAATATGCACAATTATTAAATTGTTTTATTAATGAAAACATTTTATTATATTAATAATTAAACTATTATGTTTTATTAAATTAAAAGATATAACATAATAAAAAGGTCATGTGTAAAACTGAAAGAGTAAAATGAAACAAACTATTGAGTTGAAGGCATAGGCACCTAGAAAAGAACTATATTAAGTGACTATAAAGCACAATAATATGTGTATCCTTATTATGTATCCCTAGTTCTCATTTCCTGCAGAATATTAAACTCCTTTCAATAATCATATTTAATGATTGTTAATGATATAAATTGAAGTTTAAAATATCATATTGTGACTCCAAAACATATTCTAATAAAGCAGTCATGTGATGATATTCATATCATTAGAAATAATACTTTGCAGTGTAGGAGACAAGAGAATGAATTTAAAATCAAAGATAGTAAATGAATACCTTGCAATCCTGATTTTGAGTAGGATATGTCAGCATAACTTGGATTATATTTTCTCATAAGGAAAATAAAATATTTCCTAGTTCTGTCTGTCAAAAAAGTATGGCCCATCTAAAAGATTTCTCCTAGCAGTTAGACTGAAGACACCAAATACCTCTTTCCTCTGAAAGGACCTTCTCGGCGGGGGGAGAGAGTAGGGAATGGTGAATCCAGACTGGGACATGATCTGTACAAACAAATATGGAATAATTTGCACCAGCACACAAGTGCATTGTCAAAGATCACAGGAGTTATGTCAAAAGCACTCAACAGTCACCTTGAAAAGGATTTCTCTGGCCAAAATGAAACAATTGGAACAACTATAAGAATAATACCACAAATGGATTGAAACACCAAGTAAGTTAAACATTCATGAGTGTACCATGGGACAGAAAGTTCTTTCTTCACCATATTAGAAGATGTAAGAAAATCAATTTGTTATTCCGAACAATGGTTCATAAAGGGAAAAGTCAAGTATTTGTCTTAATTTTTCTGATTAAACTATATCATAAGATAACCAAATATTTGAAGAAAGGAAGTTTTTCTTTACATAAATATCCCAGATTTGGAGAAGAAATGAAAGAAGAGATTATTTAATCAGAAGATCACCATTTTGTAAAGTCTAGTAAAATAATGAATTTAGTATCAGTGATGACTAAAGTCACAAAAAGAGACAACCAGGTACTATATACATCCTGAAGGAAGTACACACTGTATCTGCTGAAGAATTCTTGCTAAAGAATCAAATCAAAGTTAATTCAAGCCTGAAGCTCCAACTATCAGTTTATAAGAAAAATAGAAACACAAGACCTATCCTATGACACCATAGGGAAACGATCAGCAAACCGAGGGAAACTTCAAAGCACAGATGACCACCTTTTTACAAAAGACAAATAGGAAGAACATAAAAGAAAGAATTATCTAGAAGTAAAAGGATATTTAAGAGAAATAACACTCACATGTGTTGTCTGGAAATCTTTAATATCTTTATTAGAACTATGTTGCATACACGTGCATACATGCATGCACATATACTTCTAAGATAAGCAATCTACGTTGAATGTTGATAATATCATAGAGGCATTGTGAAATTTTTGGTGTGATAATTAAGTTGTGCTTTTGTTTAAAAAATAATCCTTATCCTGTAAGGATATATTTTGAGATATTTTTGCATGAAATAATATGCCTGGGACTGATTTTAAAACAATTTAGTAGAAATGGTGATAAATTGGGAGGGGCCATGAGTGTAGGTAAAATAAGATCGACCATTACTTACCAATCCTCAAAGCTGGATGTATATGAATGTTTTATTCTTTTATTTATTTTTTTTTTGAAGAGGTTTTTTTTGCTATAGGGCACGTGCGCTCGCCAGACAGACAGGGAGAGACAGAGAGACAGAAAGCGAGAAATCACCCCCCAGGGGGGATGGCCATGCCGCAATCCCTTCTCCTCCATTCTCCTCTCGGGATCTTGGGCACACATACACACACACACGCGCCCGGCATGAGTTTAAGCCACCAGGTCCAGGACTCAAACCACGGTCGACTACGTGGGAGTCCAGCGACATAGCCATTACGCTAACTGCTGGTACCATAAATGTTTTATTCTATACTCTGTATTTGGACATGTATTTGAAAATATACATAATAAAAAAATTAATGGCAGATAGGTTTTTCAATTTAAAATTTTCTCTCTCTCTCTTTTTTATTTTTATTTTTTTGAGAGGTTTTTGCTATAGGGTGTGTGCGCTCGCCAGAGAGACAGCCTAGCCACTATCTACATTGAATTAGGTCATTAGCAAAGTCATGATGCAGTTTTCTATGTATTTTAATGCAAAAAAATGCATCATGGCTTTCCCAATGACCCAATAGTTTTGTTATCCCCCCCCAATAACGAATACAAGGTAAAATTAGAAAATGAGACTATAGGAAAAACATTCTTCAATACATGAGCTATATTTGAAGTGCATATTTAATTAAAAAATAAACATTTTATTCACAATCACTCTTTAGCCAGCTACAATACGTTTAAAAAAAAAATAGTGAAAGGCATAAATAGAGTGAACATATGCATATGAATTATCTGGACACCTGACAGGTGCAACTTATAAAGTATGAAACAGCTTATATGTTAGAGCATAATTATAAATCTTTAAAGATCCTCTTTTAAATCACATTATAATGCGTTTTGTTGATTTGCCTTGATACTCCAGGTTTTTTCCAGATTTATTTAAAACAGTAAGAGTTATATGATAAGCATAGCTGATTCTCATTATCTCTGGTAGTTAGGTTTTACGAGTCTTTGTGAACACTGAACTGTCAAATGCTGCACCTCTTCCACTGCTTGGATTCGTAACACCAGGACTACCTTAGAAGGGACTAGAGTTTTAGTTTTATTCATTCAATAAAGATTTTTGACTATGGTCATTTTTTATCATATACATAAACTTGAAAAATTCAGAAAAATATTAAAACATGAATAAAAACCACCACAATTTCCCTTTATGTAAAAATTACTGTTTCTATGTGGAAATATTTCTTTTTAGTCCCTTTTCATATTTACACAAATGAAGACTATAATTCAAATTACAGGGATCAGCAGTTAGCATAATGGCTATGTTGCTGGACTCCCATGTAGTCGACCGCGGTTTGCGTCCCGGACCCAGTGGCTTAAAACTCACACCAGGCATGTGTGCGTGTGTGCCCAAGATCCTGAGAGGAGAATGGAGGAGAAGGAATTGCAGTGTGGCCATCCCCCTGGGGGGTGATTTCTTGCTTTCTGTCTGTCTCTCTCTCTGTCTGTCTGGCGAGCACATGCGTCCTATACCAAAAACCTCTACAAAAAAAAAAAAAATTACATAGGTACACATACATATATATGTATGTGTATATGTATATATGTGTGATATAAATGCATTATATGTATTGTATGTATGTGTGTGAGAGAGAGACCTAGAGAGATGGAATTTATGCTCACTTTTTGTGATTATGCTCAATAAAGTTGAATTATGGGTTAGGTTCCTACAAACCTTTGGTCACAGTATGTTTGTCAGCCAATCAATACATCACTGTGTTTTATGTGTGCCTTTTGAAGATACCTTATTTAGTAAACACTGTTGATTCATTCACATTGAACTCGTGGCCAACAGCACTGTAACTCATGTCTGAATGAAGCTTCTCTAACACATGGATTTTTCTCCGTAAGGTGCAGTGCAGCCTTCTTGCGCTTGGAGACACCTGGCAGCTCTTTGACACTGTGCTCGAGGGCCACTTTAGCCAGTGAAATCACTAACAAAAGTGCAGAATGTGAAAAATGCGGTACCAAGTAGACCATAATATGTATGGTTCACAGTATGAAAACTGAAACAAGGATGGCAATGTTGCCTTGTGTGAACTCAGTGGAGGACAGCTCAGATTGTTCACCACTCTGGGCATGTCTGTAAATAAACCCCCAAACACCTTGAGTATTGATTCGGGGGTTACAAATAAATACTGGCTGGATGTTGAACTCACAAATATGGCATTCATGAATAATCACAGTTGACTGTAATTTGCATTTGCCTAAAAAATACTATATGGGTCATTATCTCTGGTGTATTCTTTGTACAATTTTTATAATCTGTTTATAGAACTAGCCTCAGGCACAATAGCAAAGGGAGTACGTTTTTTCTCTTGGAAACTGCCTTTTGCCTTTTCAGTGGTATACATTATTTTTAAACAAATTTGATTATGTTGATTCTCAGGAGTTATTAAGACTAAAATTTTAAATGCAAGCTCTCAAAGATAAGGATCATGTCTGTCTTGTTTACATTAATTTTTCAGAACATGACCTGGTGCTGGAAACATAGTAGATGCTCAGAAAATATTTAGACAAAATGTATGAATCCATGTCATTGGTAATATACATCCCACCGTGGAAAGTGGAATGACCCTCCAAAGATTCACATCCTTCATTTCCAGACCTGTGAATGTATGACCTTTCATGACAAGGGGGAGTGAAGATTCCAGATGGAATTCAGGTTATTAACCAGCTAATTTTAGGACAGGCAGATTACCCTGGATTATATAAGGGAACTTCAAAGAGTTCATGGAAATATGAGGGCTGGATGGTGACACGGTAGTAAACGTGATGTTCTGCAAGGCTAACCCACATGGGAAGCTTCCGGGTTTGTATTCAGAGGCTTCCCTGAGTGCATATAGCATACACTTGCCCATAGTTCAAGGCTGGCTGAAGGTGGGGAGTTAATCACAGTGGTTGGGGTGTTATCTCTTCCTCTCTCTGTCTCTGTTACTCATGAAAAATAAAACCATTACATTTTTTTTAAGTTCATAGAAAAATAGAATTAAAATTTGAGTTCATTTTAGTACAAAAATTTTGAAATCCACCCATGGTATTTTTTTTTAAGAGATTTTTTTAAGGGCATGTGTACTCGTTGGAGAGTCAGAGAGAGACAGAAAAACAAAAAGTAAAAAATCACCCCGCCCCAACAGGGGATGGCTATGCTGCAATCTCCTCTCCTCTAGGGGATGGCTATGCTGCAATCCCCTCTCCTCTAGCTCCTCTCAGGATTTTGGACACACATGCACACAGCGTGAGTTTCATGCTGCCTGGTCCCGGACTTGAACCACAGTCGTCCACATTGGAGTCCATTGCCTTAAACACTACACTACCTGCTGGCCCCAAAATGTGGTATTTTTACAATAGGCTTTTTTTTTTTTCTTTTTTTGGAGAGGTTTTTGCTATACGGCACGGGCGCTCACCAGACAGATAGAGAGAGACAGAGAGACAGAAAGTGAGAAATCACCCCCCAGGGGGGATGGCCACACCGCAATCCCTTCTCCTCCATTCTCCTCTCGGGATCTTGGGCACACATGCACATGTACCCGGCATGAGTTTAAGCCACCGGGTCCAGGACTCCAACCGTGGTCGACTACGTGGGAGTCTAGCGATATAGCCATTACGCTAACTGCTGGTCCCTACAATAGGCATTTTTCATTTCCTTTTTGAAGACCCCTCATACAGATGTGCCAGGAGTAATCACAAAGGACATCAAAAGTTGAAGAAGGAGGTCAAAGAAAAGATACGGAGGGCAATGTGGCTGTGGCCGGAGTTTAGAGTGATGCCATGTGAGAATGCTGCAAACTGCCTGCTCCTGTTGTCTTTGAACGTAGAGGAAGGGGGCCATGAACCAAAGAGTTCGTGTGTCCTCTACAAGCTGGGAAAGGTTGGGAAATGGATTGTGTCTGGAGACTCCAAAAACAGAGCGTACCCAACTGGCATTTCCTCTTAGTCCATTGAGACCTGTGTTGGGTTATTTGGCCCATGGAACTATAAGACAGTAAGTGTATACTGCTTTAAACCACATATTTTAGTAATCTGATATACATCTATGACACAGAAAATAATACCCTCACCAAGATGGCATTTATAGTCAAATAAGTGATGTCACTAATATAAAAAGTCCATTAAGTATTCACAAAAATGAATACTTATATGTTCATGTCAAACATGGTGAAGCCTGGATCTGATGTTTTGAGAAAAGCTCATTCTTTGCCTTCAAATCTCACTGTATAATTTGGCAGCTATTCATAAAATTGATTGATTAATTTTGTAAATCCTTTACAACCAATAGTCTCTCTTGCTTTAGGGCTAAAATAATTGATTTTGTTATCTCACTGTTTTGTCACTTTTGAGTGTGAGATAAATTAATGTTTTATATATTTATAAATCATGTACAAAGTAACCATATTTCTAAAATTTTTACAAGACTTTGTGATGTAATATGGTAAGATCAATTTTAATATGCTAGAAAAAAGAAATTTCTCTCTGAAACTTGAGAATTAATGTTCATGAAATAATCTAGCAAAGAAGTAATGAAAATTAATGTTGTTTTAAAAACCATTGAACATAGACAAAATCTTGATTGCATATTGTCAGTCAACATGATTTAATAGTAGTTTAGATTTGGATGATCACGTCATGAGAATGAAAGATGATATAGATAATTTTCTACTACCTAGTGTATAGGCTGTGCTCAGTAAATATAAAGCAATCGTTGGGGATGTCATCGGGATTGAGGATTGTTACATAATCTGCAGGGATAGATTTTCCATGTTCCTTGTTTCTTAGAATAGTGAAAACATTTCATTTAAAAATGTATTCATGTTTCTGAAACCTCGGACTATGTGAATATTCATCATTAAGAGTGCTTGCCAGTCTATTTTGCCCCAAAGTCACTGACTTGAGAGTGTATGTAAAAATCACCCTTATCTTTAGGTGGGTCGCAATTGCTCTACAAGTTCCCACTCTGTGCATTTAGCTCAGTCAGCATCTGTAGTGTCAGGAACCTTAGGGAGACGTTTACCCGGAGAGCTCATCACAGCATTGCTCTTCATTTTATCTGACCTCAGGAAGGCGGCAGCATTATGTACTGCCAGGAATTCACTCTCCCAGAAAGTCAGCATTTTTCAAACATTGGTATAATAATCAAAGCAAGACAAAACAAAAATAACTTTTCTTCACACAGTAGAATACACTTCTTTTCTATTTGGAGTGATGATAAAGTGATTTGAAACCTTTAGAAATGTATGTTGGGTAGACTGCTGATTAAATGGATTGGAAACAAATGAAGGGAACATTAATATTGAATTTTTTTACATCATGTAAACATATGAGCCAATTCACACAAGGTAAAATGAACACAAAATAAAGAGGAAAAATGTAATATATCTGAAAGTTATCTCAAATGTAATAATATCTCATGTAATAATACCACTTCCTGTATTATATAAAATGTAATAATATATGTAATAATACCACTTCCTGTATTATATAAATATATAGCTATTGTTTATTGCCTGTTGGTGCCAGAACTTTTTCTAGGCACTTTATGCACAGCTTAATATTCCCCATTTAAACTTAAATGAACAGAAATGTTATTTATTGACATTTTACATGCAAGAAACTGGAAATTAGAATTTTTTTTTGAAGTCATAGATTTTGGACAATATCTGATTCTAGAATACAAGTCTGTCCCACCACACTCTGCTCCCAGTGTAAACTCATTCATTTTGTGCTCTTTATTATAATACTTTTTAAAAAGATTTTTTGCTATAAGGCACATGTGCTTGCTGGAGAGAGAAATAGAGACAGAGAGGAAGAGAAAGAGAAGCCACCCCCTGAGAGGGATGACCACACTGTCATTTTTTCTTCATTCTCCTCTCAGATTTTGGGCACACATGCACACACATCCAGTGTGATTCCCAAGCTGCTGGGTCCAGGACTCATACTGTAGTCAGCCATGTGTCAGCCACTATGCGACCTGCTGGTTCTTCCAGCGACATAGCCATTATGTTAACTGCTGGTCCCTGTTCATATTTACCTTTGAAACTAATCTCAAATCCATGTCCTGGAGTTCTTTGAAAATGCTGCTTTTTAGACTTCGCTTGTTCCAAGGTTCTAACTTATCTATTGGAGCTTGCCTATTGAAGATCTAGTCCTTCTTTCACTCTTTCACTTGAGGCCTGTGTGGATTGGGCCACAATCTGAAGACTAGAGTCTAGGCTAAATCCCTTTGGACTATTTTAAGGACTATTGCCTCCTTAAAACGCCAGCATGGGTCTGCTTCCGCTGATAGAAGCCCAGGGTTCCTTGGCTCATTGGGCTTTCCTAGCGAGGGCTCTGCTCATGAGCTGCATCTCAACCATGTATCTCTGGCCCCATAAGTAATAGGTACGAAAAACCTACTTGTTTTGCAGTTGATGTAATGGCTATGTCACTGGACTCCCATGTAGTCAATCGTGGTTTGAGTCCCAGACCTGGTGGCTTAAACTCACGCTGGGCGTGTGTGCGTGTGTGTCCAAGATCCTAAGAGGAGAATGGAGGAGAAGGGATTATGGTGTGACCATCCTAATTTGTGACCAAATTACTCCTTGGGGAGTAATTTCTTGCTTTCTGTCTCTCTGTCTCTCTCTATCTTTCTGGCAATAGGTTTTTGCCCTAGCAGGCATTGTTGCTTCTTATTATTGCATTACCAAGGGTGGCACAAGTAGAAAGCTTAGTTTGTGACTTGACAGGTAACTTGCCAAGACTGTCCCTGTTCTTATCATTATGAAGCAACTAGGACTTCCATTCTATCCTTTACTCCTCTTTGCTGTTTTAACTTGAATTCTTTCAACCAATTCTTTTAAGGATTGAAATACAGGACTTCCTCTTCCTGAAACTTGGACTGTATAAAGTCTGGTATTTCTTTTAATTCCCTTCAGCTGCTGTTGTCTATTGGTATGGATGGTAAATCACACTTGGCCAAAGTGGAAAGGTTACTACTGCCCCCCCTGTATATGATGAAGAGTCACGTGTGGCACATACTTTCAACATAAATGAATTCAAATGTTTTGTTTCATATCTCTTTTAATTTTCTGCAGGAAAAGTCAATTTCCCAGTTTTCTTTTTTAAAGAATTGTTTTATTTAACTTTATTTATTTATCATAATCTGACCAGACAGGGTCTCTGTGTGTGTGTGTGTGTGTGTGTGTGTGAGAGAGAGAGAGAGAGAGAGAGGGGGGGGGAAGATTCAGGACTAGAACCACAGTCGGCCATGTGGGAGTCCAGCACTTTAACCACCATGCCACCTGCTGGCCCCATCCAGTTTTCTTTCCCAACAGTATCAGTCTTTCAAATTTGTATCTGACTTGTAGAAATTGCTCTTATTTGTTTATTTATTAATTTATATTTTTAGGGAGTGTTCTGAAGCATGCTAACATTTATTTATCTAAAACATCCTACCACACCCAAACCATGTCTCGGCCTTGCAAAAACCAGGCTGGCATTTTATGCTCAACTTGATTACCTCTGTGCTCGTCAAAGTCTGACTCAGCCACTCGCAGTTTCAGCATCTCTTAGGAGCTGACTGGAAATGTAGAATATGAGATCCTAGGCCAGCTATGGTGGTGCAGCAGTAACCCAGTGCTCTCAGATGCTGAAGCCACATGGGAAGGCCCAGGTTTGTGTCCTGAGGCCTCCCCGTACACACTGGGCCCATGTATGTGGCCGGTGGAGACTGGCAGTGGATCTGGTATATGAAGAATCTTTTGGAGGTTACTGTCTCTTTTTCTCTCTCTTACTCTACAGTGGAAGAAGCAAATAACTTTTTAAAACGAAGTATGTGGACCAGCCCTGTGGTCTAGTGGTTAAGAGAGACAGCTCCCACGTGACTGACCATGCAGTTTGAATCCCAGACAGGTCAACTTGAAAAACATACTGGACTCGTTTGTGTGCATGCCCCAGATCTTGACAGGAAGGAGAAATGTAGGAAAAGAGATTGCAGTGTGCCAGTGCCCCACTGGAGGGGGCTTTCTCCCTCTCTCTGTCTCTCCTTCTCTTTCTGACCAGTGCACATAATCTCTGGTAAACTTTTTTTTCTTAATTGCAGAATTTAAGACCCCATCCCACTCTTGCCCAATCAGACTCGTGGAAGAGGGCCAGGAACAGTGCTTTACTGAGTCCTGCATATGAGGCTTAAGTCACAGGCCAAGCTTAAGGAGCACAGTTCTGTACCCTTGGTGCTCCAGTGGGGTTCTGGGAACAGTTGCTTCTGCATCACTGGGAGGAGGAGCTCCTTAGAAACACAGGATCTCAGATCTTATCACTCTAGACCTCCTGAGTCTGAATCTGCATTTTGACAAAATTTTCCAAGTAATTCCTGCAAGCATTCAAGTTCCTGAGAACTTAAGTTGGATTTCTGGTGTCACAAATTATAAGAGGTGTCATATTATTCAATAAAGTTAGCATTACAAAAGGATCTGAATAATTTTAAATGAAGAGTTATGTTTACAAAAAGTTTCAAAACCTAACTCACCCCCCAAAAAGAATCAATATTAACTCTGAAATCAAAGTTCTCATCGGAAAGTCATAAACCAGGGTGTTAAGTATGTCCGATGTGTGTCCTGAAGAAGGTAATCACTAGAGAAACAGGGCCTGGGGAAGCCAGTCTGCAGGTCTGCCTTCCACTTCATTATTTGTTTAAAGGAGCCACTATAAGACTATTCAAAATGATGGGAACACATCCTTCAGGAAACGGGAAAAAATATCTTCTCACAGTGCATGGTGCAGAGATTTATTTTCCAGCCGGCACTGCCAGCTCTCCTCATGCACATATTGTCATTCGGGAAATGTGCCCAAGTCAACACAAAGAAAAAATAATTTTTGTTTGAGTGTTGAGTCCTTAGGGAAGAACTTGTATTTGAAATAACAAATGGACGCAGAATTTGAATTTTTAAAGCTTGCACATGTATACGAATACCTGGGCACAGATTAATTTCTTGTGCGCAGACATGTCCCTGAATCTCACAGCTGGAAGACGACTGTCAGAGAGGGCAGGCTGTTGCAGCCGTGGTGCTAAGAGGAAGGAATCCAGAGCTTTTAAACCACGGTCTCTGCTCCCTGCCTTACTATATCAGGATCACTTTGCTTCTTGTCTGACCCAAGTAATAGGGTCTTAACATAATAGGCTTATCATTTTTGTCATAAGGGTTTGAATCTCTGCACCTGTAACATGCCTTTAACAAGCGTGGTTGCCTACATTGCGTTCTGACATTGTGCTTTTTATTCTTTTGTTTCTGACACATTGTACCCATAGATTCTCTACCACATTCACTCTCTTCACCAAATACCTGACAATATTTTTCCATTAGGAAAAAAAAAAAAATCAGCCCAAACAAAACAAACAGCGATCCTTATACATTTTTACCTTACTGTTGCTATGGTTATTTCCAACAATCAAGAACAATTTTTTCTTTTTTAATTTTTGTCACAGGGCACATACACTCAACAAAGAGACAGAATGTAAAAGGCAGCCCCTATGAGGAATGGCCATAGGACAATCCCTTCTCCTCCATTTCTCCCTCCTTTTAGGACTTGGGGCATGCATACACACATGCCTAGTATATTTCTTAAGCTGCTGGGTCTAGAACTGGAACCACAGTGTTGACCATATGGGATCTGGCTGCTTCAACTACCAAGTCATGGGGTTGGCCTGGGAACCACTTTAATATACACGCAGAAGCTCCAGAATATGCTCTTCCTTGTGATAGATGGATCACTAAAACTCAGAGGTAGTATTAATCATGTGAAAAAATGGCGGGGATGGTGTTGGTGTCACCAAATCAACACTGCTTTGTGTGATAGAACGTATTTCACACTTTTATGCACTCCAGGGACAGCAGTAATAACCCTTCTTGGTTAGGGTGGTCATTCAGGAGTTTACATGTCCAGTCAGTCAGTATGTACTGAACACTGAGCGTCTGCTATATGCTCCTGGGCATGTAACAATGAATGAGACACTGTCCGGTCCTGTACCCCAAAGTGCTCACAACCTAGTGAGCCATGAGATTCTTGTGATGCAGCATAGAGGGTACCCTAACTGCCCCTGAGGACCAGACAAAGCTTCAGCAAGGTCCTCAAGGGGGTTGGGTGAGAAAAGGAGGATTAGCACATTCCTAGCAGAGGGAAAGTTTAAGCAACATCATAGGAGCTGGGAAAAAAAGTGATGCCTTTGGGCAGTTGTGAGAGGCTACACATGAGGGTGGAGAGGGCTTGTGGGCTGTGTCCTCAGGCTGCTAAGAAGAGACTTCAGTTTGCTGTACTGTGCCAGCGTCTGCTGAAATCTAGAAGCCGTTGATGCCTCTTTAGAGAACTGTTGGATCTATCAAGAAGCTATAAAATAACTTAAACATTAGGGGCTTAAATGAGTTCAGAGAAAAATACAGTCAATACAATTGCTTTCTTTCATTTTTCCCAACAGAAACAAACTCTATTAGACTGTGAGCACTTTAGTGTGTCTAATATTTTCTCTGATTGTTTTTCCTTTGGATATACTTCTTCATGGAGATGAACAGGCATATGCCAAAGAAAAAAATCAAATGGAGCAGGGAGAAAAGTTATGCCCATTTATTATGGCAAGCTCTGGCTTCTACAACATCTAAAAATTCATGAGAAAATATGTACCTTTTAAAATTCATCTTATCATTTGACATTCATCATGAAAGACTCTGATCTTGGTAGTAGAATACAGTTGGTCAGGAATGTTTACTTAGTTTGCAAGTTGACCTTGAGCAAGTTATTTAAATAGTGTCTATTTAAATGGGATTTATTCTGTAACTTACAGCTGCTATGTCCTTTGCTTTTCGTTGAGATTGGAAAGGTTGGACTTGCAAGTACACACACACTTACAGACTTCATAGTGTTCAGGAAGTCTGAAAAGAGCAAATATGTCCTCCAAATGCTAATTAACTGTAATAGAAATGAAAGACATTGCATTTATTGGCATTAAGCTACAATTATAGAATAATTTAATAGGACTGTAAATTTAAGCAAATGGCAAGAGGAAATACTTAACTTTCAACTAATTTGCAGTGATAGAATTGTGAGTAGGCTTTTTTTGTTCCCTTACATGACATATATGTGTGTGTGTGTGTGTGTATATATATATATATATATAGTATTATATGTTTAATTAGTTTTTTCCATAAGGAAGAGATAGAGATTAAGAGAGACATAGAGAGAGCGTCTCAACAGGGTACTGTCTCCATAACCCACACCCCACCTCAGCTAGCCCTGAATATGGCCATGAGTGTCCCAGCATAACCAAGGCAGTCTCCAGATGCAAATGTGGCACCTTCTCATGGGGGCCTGCTTTGCAGTGTCATGTTTTACTGGTATACTATCATTGGGCCCCTCCTCCCAAATTTTATTAACTATCAATGACTTTTATGATACAATTTTTCACTTATTTAAACATAAATTATATTTAAAAATGAAATTGTTTTATTAAAATTAAAGCTGAACTTTTTTTGGTATCTGAGTTTATTTAGTTCAATTAACCTGTTTATCATCACCAAAGAAGCCCTAGGCAATGCCAATGAGTGAACATGTAAAGCCTAGATGGTACGAATGAGGAATCCAACCTCTGTCATGAGTGACGTAGCATTCACGTACTACAGTGCAAAGTGTCCAAAGTTGAAATAATATATATTTATTTACCCTCACTATTACTTTTAGGCTAAAGTTTCTTAAAATAGGGTGTGATAAAATATTTCATTGAAAGAGAAATTATATTTTTAAAGTAGTTTTTAAAAAAATCAGTGAGGAGGGCCTTTAGGCAGTTCCATTTTGTTCACACAAACCAGTCAGAGGCACCAGCATCACTGCAGGCCCTGAAAAGACCTCTGGATGGTTTTGATGAACCTGAACAATGGTGAAGAATGAAATAATCTTGACCATAAATAAGGAAAGATCTCAACATAAACTAAAAATAAGACTTATGTATTGGGCTGTTGGAAAAGTCGTGAACTGTTTTTCTATGCACGAAGTGCGTCATGACTTTCCAGATAACCCAAAATGAATGACATTGTGTGGAACTCACTCACATATTTTGCTTTGTTGAGCGTTGATTGTTAACACCTTACATGTTTATATATCTAAAAAAGCAAGTGGGAGGGACCAGCAGTTAGCGTAACGGCTATGTTGCTGGACTCCCACATAGTCGACTGTGGTTCAAGTCCTAGACCTGGTGGCTTAAAACTCACACCGGGCACGTGTGTGTGTGTGCCCACGATCCCGAGAGGAGAATGGAGGAGAAGGGATTGCGGGATGACTATTCCTGTAGTATATATATATGCATATATATATATATATACTAATTATATATATTATTATATGTTTAATTAGTTTTTTACATAAGGAAGAGATAGAGATTAAGAGAGACATAGAGAGAGCGTCTCAACAGGGTACTGTCTCCATAACCCACACCCCACCTCAGCTAGCCCTGAATATGGCCATGAGTGTCCCAGCATAACCAAGGCAGTCTCCAGATGCAAATGTGGCACCTTCTCATGGGGGCCTGCTTTGCAGTGTCATGTTTTACTGGTATACTATCATTGGGCCCCTCCTCCCAAATTTTATTAACTATCAATGACTTTTATGATACAATTTTTCACTTATTTAAACATAAATTATATTTAAAAATGAAATTGTTTTATTAAAATTAAAGCTGAACTTTTTTTGGTATCTGAGTTTATTTAGTTCAATTAACCTGTTTATCATCACCAAAGAAGCCCTAGGCAATGCCAATGAGTGAACATGTAAAGCCTAGATGGTACGAATGAGGAATCCAACCTCTGTCATGAGTGACGTAGCATTCACGTACTACAGTGCAAAGTGTCCAAAGTTGAAATAATATATATTTATTTACCCTCACTATTACTTTTAGGCTAAAGTTTCTTAAAATAGGGTGTGATAAAATATTTCATTGAAAGAGAAATTATATTTTTAAAGTAGTTTTTAAAAAAATCAGTGAGGAGGGCCTTTAGGCAGTTCCATTTTGTTCACACAAACCAGTCAGAGGCACCAGCATCACTGCAGGCCCTGAAAAGACCTCTGGATGGTTTTGATGAACCTGAACAATGGTGAAGAATGAAATAATCTTGACCATAAATAAGGAAAGATCTCAACATAAACTAAAAATAAGACTTATGTATTGGGCTGTTGGAAAAGTCGTGAACTGTTTTTCTATGCACGAAGTGCGTCATGACTTTCCAGATAACCCAAAATGAATGACATTGTGTGGAACTCACTCACATATTTTGCTTTGTTGAGCGTTGATTGTTAACACCTTACATGTTTATATATCTAAAAAAGCAAGTGGGAGGGACCAGCAGTTAGCGTAACGGCTATGTTGCTGGACTCCCACATAGTCGACTGTGGTTCAAGTCCTAGACCTGGTGGCTTAAAACTCACACCGGGCACGTGTGTGTGTGTGCCCACGATCCCGAGAGGAGAATGGAGGAGAAGGGATTGCGGGATGACTATTCCTGTAGGGGGGTGATTTCTCGCTTTCCGTCTCTCTGTCTCTGTCTGGCGTGCGCACGTGCCCTATAGCAAAGCCTCTTAAAAAAAAAAAAAGCAAATGGGATACCTTCACTTGAAATATATATGACAGAAAGCTATTTAACAAATAATAGCCACCCCACTAATTGCAGTAATGGCTACTGCTGTTGTCCATTAGCTGAACGCCACCAGAAACATGCCTTTAGGCAAACACTGCCTGGCATACCACCTGGGACAACCAGGAAGAAAGTGCACCGTATTTGGGAATCGTAAATATTATCTAGGAGGTGGAAGGAATGGGACAGACTTAAAGTTGTCATTGTTAAAGAAGGAGCAGTAGTCACTTGTGCTAGCTGAAGGGGTGGGCAGTTGGTTATTTTTGTGATTTACACATTATTTTAATTTTCATCTTCTTTCAGATATGATTATAGAATGGTCTTATTTTTGTCTTACTCCATCACAGCTAGAGAATGGCCCAGTGCGATATTGGTGTCCTGTGAACTTGTTTATGTACCATAATAAAATGCCATCGTGGCTCCCAGCTGACAGCAGTTGGAGCCGCTTTTATCTTTCTCCCCGTCCTTCACCTCACGCATACTGTGTATCTGTCAGTGCTACTGGATCTGCACACAAATCTATCCTGTTTCAATCTTACAAATATATAAGAGGCATTCTTCCTTCCAGTTTACACATACACTACCTCTCAGAAGTGTGGAAGCTTGTCCATGCCCATGCAGCAAAGAACTGAAGCTATTTATGATGAGAATAATTACGTAAATAAATAAACCACACACACAACAGTGAAAAGCTTTTTAAAGGAAGATAAGACATGCGTGTCTGAGGGGAACCAGAAAGACGTATGGAACTGGGGCATGTGGGGTGTAAGTTAAGTAGTGGGGTAGAAATTGAAAAGGAGGTTTCTTAGGGGGAAGTGGTGTCTGGGAGTCATTCTAGGGCCCCTGAAAGCAAAGACAGAGAGGAGGAAACGGGGGAGGGAGTAGCAGTGTAGCTGGAATGACGGTGCACATGGGAAGAGTAAAAAGGTTCAAGAGGGGGAGACTGGCAACCCAACAGAGGCTGGAGGAGGGCATGCTTAATCTGTCACTGAATGTTTTTGATCCAGAACTAATGACATATGTGATAAGAATGAGCGATTATTGAGCTTTTAGTGTCAAATAGTCACTTGTTTATATAGGACATACTTACTGAGTGTGGTACCACTGGCAAGGAGGTGTGTGCAGGAGGGTGTCATGGATCAGACTCTTTTCCCTTTCCAGAGGACAGGGCACACTTCAATGCAGATGGGACCTTTTAGCACTCTGGCTTCTATTTTAGTAAACATGCAAGTGGGTACCCAGAGACCTTCCGCAGAAGAAACTGCAAACCCTTCATGGGCACAGGGAAAGCTTTATGCAACAGGTGATATGGGGCAAGGGGTCCACAGGATGGGGAGCAGTTACCAAGCAGAGAATGCATGGGTGATGTTGGGGGCCAGGCAGGCTTCGAGGAAGATGGAGACGTGAACATTGAGAAACCGGGGAGAGCTGGTGCATACGGCAGTCAGAGGCATGCTGGTGATCAATGAGCTACTGCCCTCAGGAGTATTATGGGGAAAGGGTTAAATATTAATGGCAGCAGGACAAAGCAGCAGGGACAGTTTGTCCCATTTTCAGAGTACATGGCCGAAGGCACACAAGTGAGAAGCAGCAGTTTGGGACGTGGATACAACACACGTCGATTATGGAGTGGGTAGGTTTGTTTTCATTATTATGCATTTCTAGGAACAGAATATATAGCAACTGCTACACTCCTAATGGTAGCAGTAAATAGCCAGAAATAATAAGCCTGAACCAGAGAATACCAGTGTTATAGTCTTCATAAATCTGTCATTTCACGAGTAAAATTTCATGGTTGTAATTGCAGCATTATAAGTGTGTGAGTGTGTGTGTGTGTATAAATAGAGAGAGAGAGAGAGATTGAGAGAGATCTTATACAAGTAGATGAGAGGAAAACTTAGAGGTAATGTGCAACGGAGGTTCTCAGACTTAAACGTGTGTCAGAACCCAGAGGCCTTATTAAATGGTACCTTATACTGCGTTCTGTGCCTCTACCTTGCCCCACCTACACACTTTTCCAGCCACGGACACTTGGTTCCTTTCATCTCTCAGCCACCATGCTGCAAAGAGTAGCCACGAGCACATCCCTCGTGCACCTGCCTGAGAATCACTTTGGGATGTATACCTGGAGGCAGGTCGCCGGGTAATCAGGTACACGCATGTCAATGATTGTACTATGTAATGCAAGGATGCCCTCAAGAACAGTTAGACCAGTATACACTCCCAGCAGTAATATGTGTGTCTGTATCCTTGCATCATGCCAACACGTGCTATTATCCAGTTTTCTGACTTTCTCCAGATTCTAAAGCAGAAGCTGATATATCATCATCTTTTTAAGTAATAGTATTGGGCATATATGTACTTGTTTTTTTGTCATCTTGGTTAAGTCACTCCACTGTCTTAAATTTTAGTTCTTTCATCTGTAAAATAAGGGAAAATTAAATATCTCTTATAAAAAGGTCATGAAATCTAATAATGCGTGGAAAGTGATTCATACCATGTCTGAAAAGCAATAAACTCTCTGTATTTGTTGTTACTCTTAATTTCTAAGAACCATGATTTCTCCAAAGGCAAATTTAGAAAGCATTTAAAGAACTGGGTTATAAGAAAAGTGCCAGAAATCAGATTGGGGATTTTTTTTATGAGGTCACTGGAACCTGTAGGGATTGGTGGTCAAGAAAACCTCCTCAGCGGATGATGTGTAGGAATCTGATAATGTTTAGGACCAGGGGATTTTGGTAAAGAAAAGAGACTAAGAGTGGATGAAAAAAAGTATAGTTTTGCATTTGTTTACAGTTTTTCGTATAAATATTATGATCACATCATTAGAATTGCTAAATAGAGGAACGTAAGAAAGAAAATCTATGACGACATTAATCTTCACTTAACAAAACTGCTATTAAAACTTTGATGCATCATCTTTTTCCTTATTATACTTCACATTAAATTAACTTATATGTATGCTGATCACACAATCATGTATCATACTTAAGTAATAAAGAGAGCACACTAATTTTTTAATACTCTGCAGAAATCACCATTTTAATTGCTCCATAATATTCCATCAAGTGCATGTGCCAAGATAATTATATTTTAGTGCTCTGGACTTGAAAGTAATTCAGTATCTTTAAAAATGTGTAATATTAATTATAAATTATTTTAATCAAATGTGTTTAGAACAGCGAACATATCTTAGTGTAAGACAATGAGCTTAATAATGTGTTTGTACAAGCCCAGAGAGAGTAAACACTTTCAATGAGATCATCTTCAAGCAGCCTTGGGACCTGGGCAGTCTGGATATTACTCTTGTGTTTTAGATAAAGGAACCAACCAACGCTGTATGTTTAAGAATTTGCCTCAGATCTGACCTTTGCAAGAGCCAGTATTGGGGAATAATGTGATGTTTCAATTCATGGGTACATTATGGAATGTGCAGATCAGGGTAATGAGCATATCCTTCACCTCATGTACTCATTGTTTCTTTGTGATGAGCACATTTAAACTCCATTCTTGGGCCCCACAGAGGCATAGCAGTGAAATGTGAAGTTCTGCAAGGCTTACCCACATGGGGACATTTTCAGTTCACATCTAGAAACCTCTCTGAGTGTGCTGAGCACCTGCCCATGATCTGGGGCTGGCTGAGGCTGGGGGGGTGGTGGGTGGATCAAGGTGTGGGGCCCTTTTGGAGGTGCTGGCTCTCTACTGTCTTTCTCTTGCTTATGAAAGAGACAAAAAAAACTTTAAAAATTTATTAAAATTCACTCTTTTTTTTTTTGTTTGTTTTTTAGAGGTTTTTGCTATAGGGTGCATGTACTCGCCAGAAAGGAAAAGAGAGACAGGGAGACAGAAAGCAAGAAATCACCCCCCAGGAGGGATGGCCACGCCACAATCCCTTCTCCTCCATTCTCCTCTTAGGATCTTGGGCACACACGCGTAAGTGCCTGGTGTGAGTTTAAGCCACTGGGTCTGGGACTCGAACTGCAGTCAACTACGTGGGAGCCCAGCAACATAGCCATTACACTAATTGCTGGTCCCTAAAATTCACTCTTTAAGAAGTTTTGAAATATGTACTATGTTGTACTCTATAAATACATATAATTACTATTTGAGAATGGAAAATAACATTAAAAAAAAGAAGATATAAAAGTAACAAAAAAGTATGTCAGAATCACCAAGTGAGTCTCTTTACAATACATATTTCACTGATGACAAATTATGCAAATCAATGATTACAATACACCCACCCTCAATCTATCCTGCTTCGGTGATCTCTCTCTCTTTTTTTTTTGGAGAGGTTTTCGCTATAGGGTGCATGCGCTTGCCAGACAGACAGAGAGAGACAGAGAGACAGAAAGCGAGAAATCACCCCCCAGGGGGATGGTCACACCGCAATCCCTTCTCCTCCATTCTCCTCTCGGGATCTTGGGCACACACGCACACGCGCCCAGCGTGAGTTTTAAGCCACCAGGTCCGGGACGCGAATCGTGGTCGACTATATGGGAGTCCAGCGACATAGCCATTACGCTAACTGCTGGTTCCCGGTGATCTCTTAAGCTTAAAGAGACCAATAAAGAAAGGCTATTTTAAAGAAGAGATAGATAAATAAATAAATAAACAAATGTACATTAAAGACAGAATCCGTAGTTAGTAATGAGACTGCATTCTCTGCTCTACTTCCTTACTACAGCATCATTCTGTTTAGTGCAAGGCTAACTGAGGGACTGAACTACAATCTCTCAGTAAGTGTGTGTGTGTAGACAACTTCAGTCATTGCTCTTAATTTCCTTAATACACTGGTGGTTGGTTTTTGTTTTTGTTTTTGTTTCCCCACAGGGCAAAACAGAAGGAAAGTGAGAAATCACCCTCCAGGGGGTATGGCCACACTGCAATCCCCTCTCCTCCATTCTCACCTTGGGATTTGGGCATGCATGCACATGTGCCTGGCATGATTTTCAAGTCACTGGGTCCAGGGCTCGAACCACATCCAGCCACCCTAACTACCATGCCACCTGTTGGCTCTAAATTTGTCTTTATATAAAATTCTTTCAAAAGTTTTGTGAGCATGAAATGGGTAATATATGAAATTATATAGCCTACTGAATGTATTAGAAGCTTAAAATTTAATTTAAGAATTATGGATTATTTTCTATGAACATTCACATTTTGAGATTTTCAGAATGTATGACAATGGCATTGTGTGAGAGAATTTCATCATGATCACAATTTCAAAATTGCTAAAAGAATAAATTTTTAACATTTTCACCACCAAAGAATGATAAGTCTGTGAGATGATGGATGTATTAATTAGCTCAGTTGAATTTTTCAACAATGTATCCATATTTTAAGACATCCTATTATACCCTATAAATATACACAATTATTTGTCAATTAAAAATAGATAAGTAAATTGAAACAAAGAACCTATGATACATGAATGATGAAATGCTAGTATCTGAAATAAGATAACTTAATTTTTTGAACTCTGAATAGAAAATAATACAGAATTATGGGACTGCTCTGATGCAGTTGTTATTAATGAGCTTCTTATTGACAGAATTGTGCTTTTCAACATGACTTTCTATAAACACTTCATATTCACTATCAAACATAGCTTAGATCACATTATTCTAAGACCGTCTAAAAATAGCACAGATGCAATCACTATTGCCCTGTGTTCGCTTAGATCTTACCACTGTAATTGCTAAATAAAATAAAATTACAACTTTTAATATTATCAATTTCTAAGTAAATTACTTTGGACGTATATGTGCAGCATGTAAGTGGTTTCTGAATTAAACTTTCTTAACACAGCTTGAAAGTGTGACTTATGGAATATGATAATCTTATCAAATCTAATCAATATCTCTCAGTAAATAAAAGTTACTTTGTGGTATATTGAGAGTTATTAATTTAATTAGATAAAAATAATTAAGCTTCTTGCCTGTCAACAGGAAACTTTAAAATGTATACCTATATTACATAAAAAATGTTATAAAGGCAACTATTAGCTTGTAAGTATACTAAGTTCCTTATATATGCTCGTTCAATTAATCTTCACAACAACCTCCACTCATATGCCATCCAGAATAGCAAAGTGAATCTCTTGTGGAACCAGCAGATGGTGAAATGGTTGAGACGCTGAATTCCCATGTAGTTGACCCCAGTTTGAGTTCAGACCCAATGTCTTAAAACTCATGCTGGGTGCATGTTTATGTGCCCAAAATTCCAAGAGGGGAAAGAAGGAGAAGGGATTTGGGTTGGGCCATCCCCCCTGGGGGGGGGGTATTTCTTGCTTTCTGTCCCTCTGTCTTTCTGGCAAGCACATGTGCCCTATAGCAAAAATCTCACTAAAACCAAAAAGAATCCATTGTACCCATTCCTGCCCTGTGCATCTTACCCTGAATTATTTTTTAAAAGAATTATTTGTTTGGGACCAGCAGTTGGCATAATAGCTATGTTGCTGGACTCCCTTGTAGTTGACTGTGGTTTGAGTCCCAAACCTGGTGGCTTAAACTCACGCCAGGCATGTGCATGTGTGTGCCCAGTATCTCAAGAGGAGAAGAGGAGAAGGGATTGTGGCATGGTCATCCCCCCGGGGATGAATTTTCACTTTCTGTCTCTCTGTCTTTTTCTGGTGAGCACACGTGCCCTATAACAAACAAACAAACAAACAAAACCCAAACCAAAACAAATGAACAAACAACAACAGCAAAAACTCTCCAAAAATAAAAAAAAGAATGATTTATTTAATTGTATTTATTTTTTATTCTTCAATTTTAGTTAAAGAGGATGTGTGCTCACCAGAGAGAGAGAGAGGGAAACCGAGAAAGCAAGTTACTAGGTCCAGGACTTGAACTGCAGTCACCATGTGGGAGACCAGTGCCTTAACTACCACACCATGTGCTGGCCCCCCCTGCATTTTTAAAAGCAAATCACAAATATCCTAGATTTTTACCCTTAAGTATTTAAGTACAAATCTCTGAAAGGTAAGAGCTTTTTGAAAAATGGAAGCTAAATGATAAACAATAATTTATTTCATCATCAAATATCTAGCTTATTTGAAAAATTGAATTAAAACTGCATTTTATTATTCTTAATATCCAAATAAAGACTAGAACTTTCCAGGGACCTCACTATAATGGGAAATAAAAAGGTTCATAGTAAGGACTGTTGATTTTACAGCCCAGTCTCTGCACACATATTGTATACATATTACCTCACCCACTATCTGCCACTCAATCAAGATTTGAGTCCCTGAGGAATTGCTGAAGGTGCATACGTTCAAAGAGAATGTTTATTCCTGTTCTGACAGAGCTGTGCTTTTCAGACCTGGAGGAACAAAGCCAGAATAGGTCCCTGTATCTGTTATTCTTTTATTCATTATTGTTACCCTGGTGGCCTAAGAATTTCTTACTGTTCTGAAAGAATTCAAAGGAAAATTTGAATGTGTGGAATAATTGACTACACTACAGGAAGCGTTAGATAAATATCGTTTAAGTATTAAATAATAGTACTGGTGCGCTACAGAATCTGCCCTCAGATTCATTCATTTTAATTTCTTTATCTATAGAGAGCAGCCAGGCATTTTATCTGATTCCTTTCGAAAGTACTTATGGTTATTCTATATATTATAAATAATGTCATTTCTTAAAATTTATATAAGCAGAGCTTAAATTAAAATAGTCATATAGTATCATTAAATCACATGCAATATGTTTTATAAACTGATTTCAGACGATGCATACAAATATCTGTGAAAATTATCTATGTTTAAATTGATTACACACTTTGGAAATATTTTTCAAATGTTAATCAGCCAATCTCGGTTGCATTGAAACAGAAACAATATGGACATTTAGGAGCTTCTTGCTTCTGTATGGTGCTATCAATATAATTACACTGAGGTAGAATTTCCAAACTTTACATGCAAAGGAAAACTAAGCAGAGGAAGAAAACTAAGCAGAAAAGGAAATACAATTCTTTTTAAAGAAATCAAAACTCTTTTTGTTGAAGTAAATTTCTTAGGAAGTACTTCCCTGATAGTCTCTCATCATGAAGTCAAAGATATTGTGGTCTACATTCAAGTAAGTATCCGGCTTTATTTCCCAAATGTAATTGTCATTTGAGAAGTCGCTGATTCTCCTTTGGCCATCCAATTGGATGACTTGAATGTTCAACCCAAATCAGGAGGTTCAGTGTCAGACTAATAAGTTGTTTGTGACTGTGCAATCTATAGAGACTTAGTCACTACACAACACAACTGTGCTTTATTGAAGCAAGCAGGTATCAATCTCTCTATTTTATTTAATTTGCAATTTATACTCTGGAAGCATTTATATTCCCAAACTATCAGTGAAGATACTGAGTTTTGCAATCTCTGATTCAAGTTTCTCTAGTTGTTACATTATAGTTCCTCATCTAGTAAGAACCAGGACTGTCTTGCATTTTCTAGGTTGTTCGGAAGTCCCCTGTTCAAAACCTTGCATGGGCATCTGTCTTGTCCATGGGCAGGAGGTGGAGACAGGGTTAATGTTTTACTTGATATTGGAATGATTTTTGGTTGCTTGAAAGTAGTTGTCTATAAAGATGAAAGAGATTTTTGTTTGAACATGAACTAAACATGAGTCTGTGTTGTCTGTGTTGAGTAGAGGAACTAGTTCCCAAATTTTAGACATCCTAACATTAAAAATAGAGCATATGCATTAAAGCATTTAAGTTTTCTGCATTCTTTGCTCCATTTATCTATGTCGAGATACCCAGGAGAAGGTGAGCCATTTGCTGTGTTTTGTTATATCTGGCCATGTTTCAAAGAGCAATGTGAGTAGGCAGGTGTCACTACTGATTGAAATAAAAATTTGCACCAGTCTCTTTAATCCGGTGTCTGTGGCATGTACTTATTCACCCTCTGCTTTCAGAGGACAGATGAATTTGTCTCTTTGGTTAAGAATAGGTTAAGAAAGCCTGCATTTTTTCTCCTGCCTGATTACATCATTACCAAATAAAGTAGTCTTTCTTTTGACTTTCTATATAATGAAACTTTAATTGTGGACCAAATTGCACAGAATCTGAAGGTCAAACAACCCAAAATAATACAGCACCACATTTTTGTCTACATGTTCTAAAAATATTCGGCCAAATTTAAAGTTGGCAGCAACTTTATAAAGAATACTATAGATGCTATATAAAATATCATTAAATTTCTATGTCTGCCAAGTCTCCATGTTCCTGTTAGGCATACCTCTGAGGTTACTAACTCATCCCCAGTGTCTAGCTTCCATGAAAGCATAAGTTGGTATCTATGTGGAGGTACAGTGAACATCAGGTAACTAATACATACAGTACTTGGTGTACATCATAATAAACATTATAATAAAAATATATTAACATACATACGAGATACATTAATAGCATAATGAATATATATTAAAGAATACATGACACCAGAAGCTAAGATGAGAGTTATTGACTCAAACTACAAGGAACAGTTAGAGCTGACTGACTCTTACCTGAACTTTAAAAAAATTTTCCCCAATTTTTTAAATTGCTAGAGAGCACATATGCTTATGACAGAGACAGAGGGAGAGGTAGAAAGAACCCCTTGATGGGGTATGATCATGTCACAATCCTGCCTCCATTTCTCTATCCTGTTGGGATTTGGGTCATGCTCACACACTGACTGGCCCAGAGTGTTTTTAAGCTGATTGGGCCAAGATTCAAACGCTGGTCAGTCATGTGTAATTGGTTCTCTTAATCACTAAGCCACAGAGCAGGCCCATAAACATTACAATTTTTCAAATAAAATGTAATAAAGTGTATATTTTATTTTAATCTTCTGGAAAAAATGTTGATTTTAAGACATATTTAAGTTCCTACTTTGAAATGATTAGCAATTCATTTAATAAATAAATGGCATTTGAAACACTCTGAATACTAATCAATATATTAGAATGACTGTATAAAAGCATTAATACAATGTAGAGGTAAGTGAGGAACAATTTGCTTTAAATTTCCTAAGTTCCCTGGTGGGGAACTCAGTAGTTTCCTTTCAGCACTGAACAATAGTTATTTTAGTGGTAATGGTCATAAGAACACCATTATTCTTTGTAATATTAATGGTAAAATGAAAGATGCTAATGGAGCTCTTTATGGTGTAATGCATGATAAATTATATGATAGCTAAAATCTGAAGTTGAAAGGTACTTCTCATGGTGTTCTTAATGATCTATACAAATGCACAAAAGTGAAAGATACAATTTTAATGAGGTATTCTTCAAAATCTTCTCTTTTTGCTTTTGGATAAATACATGCAAAATTTAGATCCTGATTATCTTCATTGAATTATCTTTTAAGTGTCGGGACCTCTTTCTTTTTCATAGTTTGCTTGATTGTTTTCATTTAACTTTGTGTGTAGAGGTACAATATCCATAGAGAAAAAGAGGAAAAGCATGTATGTATACAACTCATTGAATTTTCAAAAAGTGACCACAACTATGTAAATATTACTTAGGCCAAGAATGTACAGTACCTCAAGCACTTCCTTTTGTGCCCTGTTTACCTTCCTCTTCTCTGAGAGGTGAACTTCTAAACACAAGTCAGAATTATGATAACATGAAGATCTAGGGGTAGGAATCCAGGGGATTTTCAGAAAAGTTTCTATGTCATCTTTCATGGAGGGTGTTCTTGGTGCTGGATGATCCAGAGCAAGATATTTTCGGGAATCAGCAGTTAGCGTAATGGCTATGTTGTTGGACTCCCACGTAGTCGACCGCGGTTTGCATCCCGGACCCGGTGGCTTAAAACTCACGCCGGGCTCGTGTGCGTGTGTGCCCAAGATCCTGAGAGGAGAATGGAGGAGAAGGGATTGCGGCGTGACCATCCCCCCTGGGGGGTGATTTCTCGCTTTCTGTCTCTATGTCTCTCTCTGTCTGGCGAGCGCACACACCCTATAGCAAAAATCTCTCAAAAAAAAAAACAACCACAGAGCAAGACATTTTCATCATATCTATCTTGGGTAAAGAACTCAAGACAAAGAATCGTTAGGACACCAGGATCTCTTCAGTATTATTTTTTAAAGAATTACTTTATTTAACTTTATTTATTTATTTAAATTTGACCAGAGAGGGGACAGAGTCAATGAGAATGAGAGAGAGGGAGAAAGGGAGAGGGGAAGAGAGAGAGAGAGAGACAGAGAGAGAGAGAGAGACAGAGAAAGAAAGCGAGAAAGTGAGAAAGCTAGCCACCAGGTCTGGGACTCAAACAATGGTCAGTCATGTGGAAGTCCAGTGCCTGTAACCACCGCACATCTGCCAGCCCCTGGATCTCTTCAGTCTTTATATGCTACTTGCGACTGTGTCTTGAACAATCGTTCAACAAATTGTTCAGCAGAAGTTGAACAGTTAAGGCTTTCTGGTGGTCAATACCGGACCATAATCACAGTGTGCAGAAAGTATCACTTAGTCCAAGGGAAAG